>NC_089841.1:38045632-38258132 GCF_035609145.1 Eleutherodactylus coqui
TGTTATAAAGTACATGATTCAATTGAGATGAGATTGTGAATGAGCGCTATTTTTGACAAATTATGTGAAAAAGACATTCTATCTTTCTTATCTACTGAAGCTATTATATGCTATATTAAACGCTGAAGTATTTTAGAATCTGTGGGTATCTTTCAGCCCCCCTGCTTTTCCTTCTGTGTGACTCTGAGCTTGAGTGAAGTCTGAAAGCCCCCACCTTTGCAAAATAACTGTTATCTCTCTGCGAATATGAAAAACCGACTGAACAAAGTTGTTTTAGTTTAACTATTCCCTGCATTTGAACTCATAAATAAAACATATGCTGGGACCTTCTGACAGCGCAACATGTTCTTCATTTTCAACCCCTGTATTCTTAAAAGCCCCCACAGGATGTGAGTGGGGTATAACTTTCTTACACCTGTATGAAAGAGACCAAGACGTGTCCATTTGTGACCTCAGAACCCAGTAAGAATATACCTTAGAATTTGCTATATTTCCTGCCTTCTAAGACAGTATAATTCATTAGATTCATTACAAGCTTCCATTCCATTCAAGCAAACAAGGCTACTTTCCAGGGTTAGTATCGCATTCTCTCGCTCTGTTATCTCTTGCCCTTGAAAGCTAAACACAAACTGCAGCTTCAAGTAAACAATCCTTCTCCCACTAAAAGCAAGCTCAGTTAACCATTTGTACATATATACATATATACACACACACATACATCTATATCTATCCACCTAGTATTATACACCTTTTCCTCTCTCTCTCTGCCAACAAATCACATGTTTTGTAACTTTCCTCTCGACTTTGCTTGTTCCCCATACTTCTCTCCCTACCTAACTGCCAATGTAACCTTCAATAGACACTCTTCCGACACCCTCTTGATCACTGTACTTTCCAACATTTTACTTACACTTTCTTAATATGTGTACATACTTAACTTTCTCTGACTGTCTCTCTGCTTCTCACTTCAGCACTTTCTAGCAAACCTTGGTCTTTCAAGGCACCCTTCTTGGTCCTAAAGACCTCCTCCCAGTCACCATACTGTAATCTACCGTGCGGGTCGATGTCACACATTTTCATAAGAGTTTTCTTACATTTTACAGATTGGGACCCTTGCCACTCCTCCACCAATTCATCCGCACGGCGGCGGCCCTTGAGGGGCTCCGTCTTCTTTAATAAGGTCTTACGCATATTAAAACAACAACAACAACAACAATAATAATAACACGCTCCATAGAATGTATCCTTCTTAAACCAAATTGTCAGCCCCTTATATATTGGCAAAACAACCAAAGGTCTCTTCTCCTATGGAACCAGTCCCACAGAATGCATCCCTCTGAAATCAAATCGTTAGCCCCATATATAAGGCAAAACAACCAAGGGTCCCTTCTCCTATGAAGCCTGTCTCACAAAATGCATCCCTCTAAAATCAAATCGTTAGCCCCGTATATATATATGGCAAAACAACCGAGGGTCCCTTCTCTTATGAGACTAAATGAAAAGAAAGAGAAAAAAAAATTCTGCAGATACAACAAACAATCTCCACTATTGCTAAAACGCTACGGACTTCAAAGTACAAATAGACTACAGACTAGTTCCTGGGTGAGCGATTGGTGCGCTTATCACGGTCAGTGGTCCGTGACGGCAAACTCGAAGCCCACGAGTTACCGTGTAGAACTCTTAACCCAACCCCTCCGGTCACAAAACACAGATAGTCCCTCCTGCTGCAAGACTCTCAGCGTAAAACACAACATAGATATATGCCGGTCTTAACTGGAGTTCTCTGAGTTGATCAGGCTCGGTTTGCAGCAGGACGGCTTCCCCGTGGCGTGGATCCCGGTGGACTGTGCTGCACGGCTCCAGTTTTACCGCCCCACATTTGGGCGCCATTTGTCAGGAAAATTCTGCGTACAGCACCATTCAGGCCCACCCCAATGCCCCGCTGCCGGCGGTGAAGAAGAGACACCACCCACGGAGGTCTGGTATAGTTCCTCACATGGGGACATAACTGCGCACTTTATTACAGATTACATAGGGTCTTATACCCTTTGGTCACATCACTAGGAATGGGTGATGGTCTCATTGGCTCAAATTCACCGCATAACCATATATGTGAAGTCCGGATTTCTGGCTGAGGCACTGATAGTTATATACGTAGTTGAACAGTCGTTATCTAGATACGGCACTTCTGGGAAAACAGCCAAGCATGCGGCCTTCGTGTCCAGTTCTTCCTTGTGGTGTTCAAGATACATTTTGCCTTTGCCTTGCAAGGCCTTTGGAATATCTGATGTAAGGCGACAGATTAAGTTTTTCTCATTTTAGCATTGAATAGGACTTGCATACAGATATAAAAGCATAAAAAACATATGGCAATATATACATATACCCTCACAGAAGGTCCCAACCAGGTCTTGCTCACCACCCCAACTGCAGTCAAGCTCGGAGGAAAGCCCACTTGGATCCATACTTCGCACTGCGAAAAGGTCCTGGGTCCCGGAACACAGAACTCATGATCCTGCATATCCTTTACATGCTATGGGCAGGGGTGTGGACCTGGGCGGATGTAGCTGTCACACGTTCAGGGGCAGGAAAGGAGGGAAAGTGGAACCCCTGGTCCGGAGAATATGAAGGGGAAGTGACATTGTGGTACAATTCCTCTAACACCCATAGCCACACACACCTTTGATTACTGCACACTAGCCCCCTGTTTCAGGGATCAGAACAAATTAATACAATCAAATGTGCAATATGAAGACTTCACTGAAGATGAGAATCTAACACCGCATCGGGCTAAGAGAGAAGTTGACGCTCCAGGTGGTAACTTTGATCCACATGTATACATAGATGCAATAGGAGTGCCAAGGGGGGTGCCAGATGAATTTAATTCTAGAGATCAGGTTAAAGCAGGTTTTGAGTCCTTATTTGCTATTGTCACTGTTAATAATAATGTAGATTGGATGAATTATATCTATTACAATCAGCAGAGGTTTTTAAACTACACCAGGGATGCTTTGCAAGGGTTAGCTGACCAGTTAGGGCCCACTGCATCCATGACGTTCCAAAATAGAGTGGCCCTGGATATGATTTTAGCAGAAAGAGGTGGGGTATGTAACTTCCTGTACGTGTATTATCCCTTTGATCAAAAAGAGTATGAGTAAGGAACTGGACAATGTAACACCGACATTTCCCTTGTTTGAAAAAGATGAAGAGCCAGTCCCGATAATGCTAACCACCGTACGTTACCAAAGACATGGAGAAATGTACTAGTACTGCGCCTGCCCCGATCTTCTAAGATGGATTGTCAGTGGACTTCCCATTTGCCTAGGGATAGTGCAGAAGACCTTAGGTTCCAGCGAGGGCGCACTCTGCGGGGTGTTAACTTGTACAGATAGAGGGTATGGATGCCCGGAAATGAGCCCAGGGAATCCATGGCCTCCTTCTGAGGTGAGGTAGGGATCCCCCCTCCTAGGAGTAGGGCCTTACGGGCAGTGGGGAAACCCTGACGCAAGGGAGAGGCGACCGAGGGAGAGTGCGAGGCCTGGTGCTTGAACTCCATATTAAGTTTTTAGGGGGGTTTGTGAGGGTATATGTATATATTACCATATGTTTTTTATGCTTTTTATACCTGTATGCAAGTTCTATTCAAAGTTAAAATGAGAAAAACTTAATATGTCGCCTTACATCAGATATTCCAAAGGAAAACAAGCAATGTATAGGCAGCAGCACTCACCGACAGATCCTACTCAGGAGGGGTTTTTTCCTTTTTTACTCAATGCAAAAAGCACATAGGCGCAGGCTTCTCCAAAGGACTGGACCAACGTCCTCAATAAATCCAGAGATGCAGTATATAAGAGAGCAGCACCAGGCGATGTTATATTGTAAAAATCACATGATAAATCCAGCACAATCCATGTGTCTTCAGTAGAAAGAATCTTTATTCCCAAAACGACCAGATTACAGCAATGTTTCGACTCGCAAAGGTAGAGTCTTTCTCAAGCTTGAGAAAGACTCTACCTTTGCGAGTCGAAACGTTGCTGTAATCTGGTCGTTTTGGGAATAAAGATTCTTTCTACTGAAGACACATGGATTGTGCTGGATTTATCATGTGGTTTTTACAATATAACATCGCCAGATATTCCAAAGGTTTGCAAGGCTGAGAGAGATGTGTCCAGAAATTCAGAGATGATACAGAACCGGATACGAAGGCCGCGTGCTTGGCTGTTTTCCCAGAAGCGCCGTATCTAGATAACGACTGTTTAACTACGTATATAACTATCACTGCCTCAGGCGGAAATGCGGACTTCACATATATGGTTATGCGGTGGATTAGAGCCAATGAGACCATTACCCATTCCTAGTGACGTGACCAAAGGGTATAAGACCCCATGTAATCTGTAATAAAGTGCGCAGTTATGTCCCTGTGTGAGGAACTATACCAGACCTCCGTGTGTGGTGTCTCTTCTTTACCGCCGGCAGCGGGGCATTGGGGTGGGCCTGATTGGTGCTGTAAGCAGAATTTTCCCTGACAATAAGAAATAGCGATCTAGCCATCACGTCGCTTAGTTCCCTTAGAACCCTTGGGTGTATCCCATCTGGGCATTGTGATTTATTGATTTTAATCCTCTTTAACCGTCTCTGCACTTCTTCCTGTATTAGGTATGCACACCATCTAGCAGTGGAAGAGCAAGAGCAAACCGCAAAATATTTGTACAAAATATAAGGGAAAGGGATTGATGGACAAGAATGCAAAACAACATGGAGAATGAGCTATGGATGTAGAGGGGAGAGAATATAAAAGGATCAGAAGTGTCAATAGCATATCATCAGACTGACTGCATTCTATGAAATAATTATTGTCTCAATGGTATTAGAATAAGGCGCACTATAGTGGGAAATCGTTATTGATGGGGGGGGGGGGGGGGGGGGGGGAGTGTTTGGAGCAGAGACAGTCACCACATTTCCAACAAAACATATATGCAATTCAAAGAATCTGTTTTTGGAGGAGAACCCGACTGCACATAAGCGGAGGCCTGCATGGACACTATGCTACTTTTTTCTGTTAAAAGCACAAATGGACTACAAGTAATATATTTCAGAGAGAATGGGAGGGGCGTTGAATTGTGTTATGGGGTAATGTAGTGTTTGTTATACAAAACAGGGAGAAGTACATCACTAACAATTATTTAATCAAAAAAGAGTAGATCGAAAAACCAATGAATATTACTGAACCCGGGAGAGGATGTGTGACTGCAGTAATATCATACTTCCATAACAGGCAGGATAAGTGACTACAAGACTATCAGCTTCCAAACACCAGATATTAACCCCTTAGTGACCACCCCATAGACTCTTTACATGCTGCTTAGTGGGCCTTAATCCCCAGGACTGTAAAAACACGCTCGATTTGGGGATTAAAGCCACGTGGGCTGTGGACATGACAGCTCCATGCTGTCGGTTACCGAAGAACTCACCCCCGTCCTCCATGATGTCCCACAACGTTCTGGTCCTTCCCAGACCTGATGTCACCTTTGCACATGTGCGCCAGACATCGTACATCAGGCGAGTGCTCAGAAGGGCTCGCGCCCCAGGAAATTTAGGGCTGAGGAAGGAGTGAAAAGTGTCCAAAAGTCATTTAGGCTTGTGAGATACTGAGGAGACGAGAGGTGAAGTAGACTTGTTTGGCATGATGAAGGGCTAGGTTGTAGGTTCTGAGCAGGAATCTAAATTGGAGAAAGTCTGCGGGCATTTGTGACTTTCTCCACAGCCGTTGAGTACATCTAGGGAACCGCCAGATGAAGCGCGTAAGCCAAGGTTGTCACAGTCTGCAGATGGTTTAAGTCACAGGGGGTGCCACTTTATCCAGGGCATGTTTGAGAGTTGTGTTGTAGTCTGTGATAGCCAGGATGGGGCAAGAGAAGAGAGAGATAGAGGACTGAGATTGCAACAATTTTTAAACGACAACGTAACCAATCCATGCAGGGTCCTTCTAAAATTGAGTTTCTATCCAGTATTCATGAAAAGAACCCTTTACCGACCAATTTAGCCCCCCTAAAAGAAGCCAGACTAAAACTACAGGCACATCTGCCTGAGATTATGCAGACCACTTTATACTTTTTAAAACATGGCTCTACAACTCCCAGAATAAAACCAGCAAATTAATGTCTAATAGGGTTAAAGCAGGATTAAATCAAGAATTCCCAATCTCATATCCCAAACATCAAAGAGAAAGATCCTGTCCCCGCAGGAAATAGCAGAGGAGTTTAGAGACTACTATTGTGGTCTGTATAACCTCTCCCAGAATAGCGCCATTCCCCAACCTAACGACCATCTTATCACAAACTACCTCTATCCACTTAGTATCACCCCAGCTCAACTTCAAGAGCTTAATACTTCTAACAGTGGAGGAAGTGGAACGTACCAATAATTTGCTGAAATTGGGCAAAACCGCTGGCCCAGATGGGTTTTCCAATGAATATATCCAAAAATTTAAGAAAACCTGAATTCCCCACATTCAGACCTTTTTCAATTAAGTTCTACAAACTGGTAACATACCACTCACATGGCCGATTTATTAGCTGCATAAAAATGTCCGGCCAGCAAACATAGGACATTGGCGGCCAAATACGCCAGCCAATGTCTTTAAGCAGCCGGAAAAGATAGGTCTGCCGCTATATCCATAGGCTCATCCGAAACTACTTTGGAGAATGCTAGGGATGAGGAGTGAGACTCAAACAAAGTTTCCCACATTCTATCTCACAGACAGCCATCAAGTCTAATGTCCAAGGCCATAGCATCCTCCAGCATGCACGGTGTCAAATACTAGCTATAGCAGGACAGACTGAAAAAGAACTGGCTTCTCAAAACCACATTATTCTACTGAGTTCCATTCGCCCAACATTGGAATTCTGCAGAGTAGTCCTCAACCGAATGATTCCCTTCTTGAAGCATACAAATTTAATTCTTGGCGAGGGCAACGTGATCAACGTGGGTCATCATAGAGCAGACCTAGGGTTGAGAAAAAAAATCTCCTGTGTTCAGGGTACAGACACGGAGAGTTTTAATTAATTTTAGAAAATGTAATGAATTTTGGAATAAATATCATATGAATTGTACAAGGGATCAAAAGCACCTCTTCATAGAAGCTTACCAAACCTCATAATCTCGTCCCCCCCCCCCCATTTCCACAATATGCCCCTTGCCCCTCCCTATGGCTTTTCACATTGTACACTTCCTCCCCAAACCTCCTATACTTCCCACACCGTTTGTGTCCCAAAAAACTGTACATCACGTTATCTTTGGATAGCTGTGTTCCCCCTTGTTCCACCGCCTGCCCCTGTACCTTCTGTATCCTCTCCAGCCCCTTTGTTTCCAAATAGTTGAATGCCATATGTAACTTTTGTAATTTCTGTAATTTTTGTATTGTTTGTGTTCCCCATGTGCCTCGAAAGCGCTGCGGAATAAGTTGGCGCTAGACAAATAAAGATTATTTATTCTTTGAAAGCAAATTTATTTAACTAACAAACAAACCAAATATCCAATGAAGGGAAATGCAACGCATTTTGGAGCTTAGGACGCTCCTTTTTCAAGCACAAGTCTTTAGGTGTCAGAACATGGGAAATATATCATGCATAGAATGAAAATACGAAGTAATACTGAAAAAAAAAAAAAATAAAATAAATGAGGAAAGAATAAACGAATGGATGAATGAATAAAGTTACATTAAGATCATTAGTGAATAGACAGATATTGGGCATACGGATAAATATTTAGTGTGATAAGACAAAAAAAATTAATGGTTACATGAAATACATAGGCAATATCAAATTTTGTGTTATTGCATAAAAGACACAAATTAAGAGAATCTATGTTGTTGCCTTATAGACAGTTATTAATTCAGTGCTGTTGCAAAAAAAAAAAAATATATATATATATATATATATATATATATATATATATATATATATATATATATATATATATTTTTTTTTTAATTTATTTTTTTTTTTGCAACAGCAAAAATCCCCTGATGCCCCCAAGGCTGTTTATTCTAAAATCAATTAATTTTATTTTACACAAATTATAATTTTCAAAAAGCAGTTCTATCTCCAAACAAGAAGGACCACAATGGGGACCAAATTTGCTCCCCAGTTAAGCCAAGCTCTAGATGGGGGTATTTGAATCTTAAATACAGGACCCACATATAGTATTCTACCAGAGATTTATAGATGACATTCAGATAATCTGGAATGAAAGTGAAATGAACCTTTCACTCAATTTTTAAATATAAATACATGGAGGCTTTCATTTACTTGAACCCAACGCAAAGACAATATTATTTTCCTAGATTTGGAAATCTTCATTAAAAATTGTTCTATACTAACTAAAACGTTTTTTAAACCAGTAGCCTGTAACAGTCACCTTGATTTCAGATGCGGTCACGCTAAGGAATGGAAGATCAACATTCTCTATGGATAATTTCGACAAATCTGCAGAAACTGCATGATCCAAGAGGTTTTAAACAACAATTCAAGGTCCTGATCAAACATTTTGAAAATAAAGGGTATCCGAATGTTTGGTCTATAACAAAGTCTTAAACCAAACCCAGGAAACCTGTCAACAAGGAACAGCAAATAGAGATTCCAAGTCCAATACTCTATTTATGACAAAATACAGTTCTCATCAAGGACTTGTCAAGAACATTCTTCATAAACATTGGAATACCTTGAAAGGAGATCCCATCCTAGTGGATGAGATAGATAAAAAAAAATAATTATTTTTCGAAAAGGCCGTAACATTAAAAATATACCAGCTCATTCACCCCGTCACTTCCACCCACTACTCTCTCCAACACTACGGCTGTTTGCAATGGGAGGGGGTAGGATAGGGGCGAAGCCAAGCTTCCGCTCCTCCCTGCAGCCAGAAATGGGAAGAGGTGGGTAGAGCTTAACTCCGTCCCATTACAAACAGATGGAGGGGGGGGGAGAGAAGGGGAGGGAGTTTAGCAGTCACGCTGCTAAACTCCCTTCTCCAGCTGCTGTCATTGGCTCCCATAGGAGTCTATGCAGCGGACGACTTATTTCGGGTGGGAAGATAGTACCAGGACTATTTTACTTGCCTGGCGTAAAAGTGGCCAGCGCTATACTGGATAGCTAGGCGCCGCGGGAATACGCCTGTGTGATCTGATGCATTGGAATCCACTGCATCAGATGGTAGCGTATATCGGCTGGCCATGAAAACGGCGGCTGGTATACGCTTGTGTGAATAAGACCTAAAACCAGGGGGTGGGGGTCCAAAAGAAATTCTTGAAAAAGTCTGAAATCCACAAACTATCCCATCCAGTCTTATTATTCCTCCACCGATTCCAAATCTCCCAAGGAATAGTATTATATGGCGCTACCACCAGTCAGTATTTTTATTAGTTTTCATTGCTCTTTTATATTTATTCTCCATTGCCTTTTTAACATGTACTTTTAAATGTTATTACAATGAGCCTTTAATTGTTCCATGGGTATAAAAAAGGGAAGGCATCTTCCATTTTTAAGACCACGGGGCCAATAGATGCCTTATTTTTTTGTTTTTGTTATAATAATCTTTTGTCGGGGCGTGGCCTGGGGAGCAGAAACAGGTCCTGAAGGCTCCTGACATCGGAGGCACCAGCGGCTCGTAGCGTGGGCACAATCACTTACCAGAGACCACGATAGGCAGCAGTAAGAAGGGCAGACCCCAGCGGCGCCCAACGACTCACTCCCGGACCTCCACGGGCCGGGGACTGGAGGCTTTCATCTTCATTGGGCAGCGGAGGGAGCCCAGCGGCGGGAAACCCAAGGATGGCGCCGGCAGCAGATTGGGGGAGGAGCCGCGGGAACTCAGCGCGCCCGTGCAACAACTGACAGAGAGGAGTGACCTCATCCGAGCCCCCAGTGAGGGGTCACTGGTCCGCAATGCAAATATGGGTACAGAAGGCAAACAGACTCTATCCTTCTCACCTGGCGTGGACTACAGCCCCACACGCGTGGCACGAACACTGCGTACCAGCAGCCCAACTCTAAATACAGCCACAATGATCCTCTGGATCAACAACACAGGAGGATAGACAGGCTGGACTAGATGGGCATTGTTTTAATTCAGCCTTACGAACTATGTTACTATGTAGAATCATCACAGAATGCAAAGAATACAGCAGACAACTCGCAAGTCTCAAACACGTCTCCCCCTCGACATGGGAGTCATGATTATACGATAACTGAGTTTCGCAAGCTGCGTGCCCAACTCCAATCCATTCCTACCAGGGAAGACATGGAGGCCTACGTCTCACATTTAGAATCAGCATACAAGGCCGAGATCTGCTCCGTCCGCCAAGATGTTCACCACCTGGGAGAGAGGTTGTCAACGACTGAGGGCGTCATGGCCTCCCTCACTGACAGAGTGGAAATCTACGAAGATGCTCTTGCTACAGTATCCCACCAGCTACATTTTCTCATGGACTCTCTCGACGACATAGAAAATAGAGGCCGCAGGAACAATATCCGTGTCAGGGGCCTTCCCGAGGAGGTAGAACCTGTTAATTTAGAGAAAACTGTTCGGAGCAATTTCAACAGCTTACGTGAGGCACCACCCGATGCCCCATTGGAGATGGACAGATGTCACAGCGCCCTAGGCCCAGGATCTGCAGACCCTGACAGACCACGCGACATAGTGTGTAGAATCCACAAATTCCAGCTGAAAGAAGCCATAATGAGAGGGGCCCGTAAGTGTAGAGACATACAGTTCGAAGGGGCACGACTCCAAATATTACCGGACTTATCCAGATTCACATTAGCTAAACGACTGGTCCTTCTCCCCGTTAGAGGAACTCTGCCGCCGAAACATTGCTTACAACTGGGGATTCCCCTTCCACCTCCAGGTTCGGCACAGAGGGTCTCTGAAAGAGTTGAGATACCCGGAGGAGATCCCGGCCCATGATATCATGGGGTGGCCAACTCTTCCCTCATTACCTAGAAATGAGAAGTTCCAGCAACCACACAGGGGCCCCAGAAGGAGGAGAAGATGCCAAGAAAGACAAGATAGAGCGTGCTCGCCACCTAACCCCCCATGTGGCTGATCCAGACCTCAGGGACTCTGCCCATGATCTTGTTCTTACTTTACAGAGCTCATAAGCTGCTAGCAATTTATTTCTGTTTAATCTTAGATACTGGTTTCTCACAACGTTGCATAACGAATATTGTTGCTGTGCTGCGGTCTGGGGGTGGTCTCTCCACCAGTGGAAAGCGCGTTCCAGATTGGGGAGCCCAGGATAGACCTTAGGTCAGCTTACAGGCAGTTATTGATTTTTAATCTTCACCATTGTGTTTCTTTAAATTACATTGTTGATTTACTAATTTTCTGATTCTTTAAGGACGCAGGCGCCTCCCTCACTTGAGGGGGGAGACGGGTGCGCCCCCAACCACTCGATGGTCTCGGCGACAGTGAAGAAGCTGCCGACATTGTAGTGCTGAGAGAGCTGATCACTAGAGTTTAAATTCTGGTTAAGTGTCTTCTCTTCTCCCCTATTTCTGTTATTTTCCTCCCAACTGTTTCTCCCCATTCTCCTCCTTTTTCATTTTTCTCATCCCCTCTTCATCTTCTCTTTCCCCGCAGCCCTATCTTCTCCATCTCAAACCGAGACCTAAGGGCCCGGATTCCTTCGGTGCCGCCCACTGCCTTTGGCCGAACCTTGCTTCTGAGTGCGCACCTGGGCCCCTCTCCTCTTACCTAGCCGCTCCACAATATGGGTACAGGACTCGCTTTTATCAAGGCCCACTTCAACACCCGTAATCATGACCAAATTGAACTTCTGTTCCCTAAACATTAGGGGTCTCAATGTGGCGCAAAAAAGAAGCCAAATTCTATATCAAATGCATAAACTAAAAATGCATGTTTTATTCCTGCAGGAGATGCATTTTCGTGCAGGACACGTCCCGACTATGAAAGACAGGCGCTTTGTGGCATGGTACCACAGCACTAACCTCGCCTCTAAATCAAGAGGAGTCTCAATTGCAATACAGAGAACGGTAAAACAGGAGATCCTGGATACAGAATTAGACTCAGAGGGGCAATACGCATTCCTGAAGGTCTGCATGTGGGTACGCTCTTCATTCTCGCGTCGTGGTAACTTCCCAATCGGAGCCCTGCACAAGCAGGAAGAGCCGTGCTAGGAAGACTGGCGGACTTTGCAGAGGGGGTAGTAGTACTAGGGGGCGACTTGAATTTCCCACTAGACCATGAACGTGACTGCTCGTCGGGACACGCTTCAGTCTCAGCATTGCAGCTTCGTATGTTTCATAAGGCCCTTAGACAACTACAATTAGTAGATGCTTGGCGTGTGACTCACCTTACAGAGCGAGACTATTCCTACTTTTCCCCAGCACATCAATCTCATAGTCGCATTGACCTCATAATCACAAGTCATCACATGCTAGCCTGGAGCCCAGAGGCCTCTATTGGGTCAGCACTTTGGTCAGATCATGCACCGGTTCTCCTCTCCCTGTTGGTTCCCGGTGTCATGGAGAAACCATGGTCGTGGAGATTGAATGACAACCTCCTGAAAGACTCTTTGTGCTGTGCGGATATACATAGCACTATCAAAAACTTCAAAGCTGACCACACTGCTGACACAACCTCTAAACCGGTCCAATGGGAAGCACTTAAATGTGTCCTGAGGGGGTTCATCATCAAACATGGGGCGCGGTTGAAAAAGGAAAAAGCGGCTAAAATAATTTCCCTATTAGACAAAATTGCGAACCTGGAAAGAGTGTTCTGTCAATCCAGAAATCCTTCCACGCAGAACGAGCTACTGAACACGGGAGAGGAGTTGAGACACCTCCTAGACAATAAATACCTGCGGTTCAGGGACAGCATGAAGCGATACTCCTACGAACACGCTAATAATGCGGGCGATCTCTGGCGCGCTTCCTCCGTAATAAAAATAATACCGGGTACGTTCTCCATATAGTGGATAGTCTAGGCCAAAAAGAAACACGACCCTAGAGAAATCACAGAGGCTTTTAGGGCCTACTATCATGACCTCTCCAATATACAGTGCCAATTAGCTGATATGACCCCCTTTGGCCGGAAAGCTAAAATAGAAGCCTACATACAAAATGGCCCTCCCAGGTGTCCCGAGCGAGATCAGGGAATTTTTAGATTCCGAAATTACAGCACAAGAAATCAGTGAAGCTATTAAGGCCTCACCAGCCGGAAAGGCTCCGGGCCCGAACAGGTTCACCCCCCCGGTTCTATAAACAATTCCGTGAAATTCTTACTCCAATCTTGCATGAGACGTTTAACCAGATCTCGCCAACGGTCCCCTTTCCCCCTCAGTCACTTATGGCTCACCTTATTGTACTACCCAAACTGGGTAAAGATTCAGGAGCATGCTCTAGATATCGCCCAATCTCACTTCTCAACCTTGACGTTAAGCTATTTTCAAAGGTGCTGGCAAGCAGACTGGCCCCCATACTCCAATCTCAGATACATAACGATTAAGTGGGATTCATAAAAGGGCGCGAGGCTAGGGACAATACCAACAAGACCCTCCTCCTAGTGAGCCAAGCCCACAAGCTGCCACAACCATTTTGTCTTCTCTCAGCTGATGCTGACAAAGCCTTTGATCGCGTGAGTTGGGAGTTCCTGGGCGCCTCCCTGGAGCACCTAGGCCTGGGACCACGATTCCGGAACTGGATCTCAGCGCTGTATGGGAATCCTTTGGCGCAGATCCGGGTAAACGAAATCCTGTCTGATCCGGTACAAATTAAGAACGGGACGAGACAGGGGTGCCCCCTGTCCCCTCTCTTGTACGCCATCGTCATGGAGCACCTAGCTGTAGCACTACGGAACAAGCCGGACGTAAGAGGTGTACAGGCTGGAAGTCAGATCTGTAAGCTGGCCCTCAATGCTGACGACCTCCTCCTATACGCATCCCAGCCACGGGTCTCATTCCCGGCAATCCTACAAGAGTTTGCTCATTTTGGCCACCTGAGCAACTTTAAGGTTAACCTACACAAAACGGAAGCTATGAATATCTCGCTTCCTGCCGATGAAGTGACCCATCTCGCCGACCAATTTAATTTCAAATGGCATTCGACCTCCATCCAGTACCTGGGAATACAGGTGGCAACAGACGTCCCGCTATTATACCACCTTAACTATATTTCCCTTCTGGAAAAGGTAACAAAGGAATTAAAAGGTTACGCCACCAAGCAGCTGAGTAGGTTCGGACGGATAAATGTATTAAAAATGGATGTGACCCCAAAATTCCTTTACCTCTTCCAGACCTTGCCAATTAAACTACCGGCTCAATACTTTAAAACAAATCCAATAAGTTGCATCAGCTACAGAACCATGGCCGCCCAAAACACAAGGGTGGAGTGGGTCTCCCAGACCTTTAAATGTACTATTCAGCGGCGGTCCTCACTAGGCTAGTAGACTAGCATCATCATGCACCCTCAAAACAATGGGTGGGATTGGAAGCAAAATTGATTTGGCCCCATCTGCGGCAATTACCCTGGATTAAGAGGGAAGATAGACCCACAGCCCTGCCCCACACCCCAATGACACTGAACTGTTTAGAGATATGGGACAGAGGAGACGTGGCGCTTCGCAGAGGAGCTCTTACTCCGATATTTCACAATCTTTCACAATCTCGCATTCACACCGGGCTGGGAAAGACGGAGTTTTCTAGGCTGGCAAGAAGGAGAGGACACAAGATGCTGTCAGATAGTGAGCCCTGGAGGCCTACCTCCCTTTAACGATCTATGAGCTATGTTGAAAGCTGGGGCAGGGAACTGTCGATGGAACTGCAGGGCTCCGATTAGGAGAAGGCCTTCACGTTCACTCATAAACTACCCCTAGCATGCGCCGCACAAGAGAAAAATTTCAAGCTCCTTTCCAGGTGGTACAGATGTTCTGATGTAATTCATTGCATTTTCCTGTCAGTCCCAGAGGAATGCTGGAGGTGCACGTCTGGACGTGGTACCATGCTACACATTTGGTGGGAATGCTGACTTATCAAGCCCTTCTGGAGCAAAGTGTTCGAAATCTATGAAGAGGCGTCGCACCACACGGTAGAAGCCTCCCCGCAAATGGCACTACTGTCAATCTTGCCTGGCCCATTTGCCACAATCAAAAAGGGGTTGCTGCGACATTTTCTTACTGCAGCTATAGCGGTCATTCCACGCCACTGGCGACGTAACTCACCTCCTACTATGCTGGAATTTGTCCAGGAATTGAACTAACTAATGTACATGGAGGAGCTGGGAGCCGAGGGACCCAGGCAAAGCGCCCAAGCCTGGGCAGTGTGGAATGCGTACCGCGACTCACCGCAGTTTCAACTGACGGTGGGATGGTGATGGGGTGGGGGCTGTGAGATGAAGGGATGTCAGAAACATGTCGTAAACTTAGTTATATGGCATCTCCTGGAGTCAACCAGAGAAGGTTCCCTCCCCTTGCCACCCTAATGTTCTTTCCTCCCACCCAGAAAGGTTATCTTCATCCTTTTCCTACTTCTAATTCTTTAACTATTCCATAATTTCTTTTTGTTTATCCTACTGTTGATCTTAATTTCATGACGCAGAAGGCTCAGCTGGTAGAGAGCTGAAACGCTAAAGCAGTCACAAGAGATAGTCCGTTACGAGGACCCAATGTCATGATACATCTGTTACGTGCCGATATGTTTTCAGGTCAGTTAGCAGCCCTCAGGGTACCTTAAAGGGGTTCTGACATCAAAAAAAAAAAATTGTACTCACCTTGCCTGGCCTGGCCCGATCGCCAGGCATGTCCCCTCCAGCCGGCATCTTCTTCTGTGCCTTTAAAGCAGAGAAGGAGCGGTCAAAAAGACCACTTCCTGCTCTGGTCCGTCCGTCAGGCACTTCCGAGGTCAACGGACGGACCGCCACAGCAAGCACGTCACAAGCAGTGCTTGCTGTGGGCGGCCCGTCCGTCCGGCTGAACTCCGGAGTGCTGCGCATGCGCAGTGGAGACGCAGCCCGTCCTGACTCCTGTCAGAGGGCACCTCTCCACTGCGCATGCGCGCGATCCCGGAGCGTCGCGGCTCGTAGAGGAAGAAGAGGAGGAACAGCGCCTGCCGGGAGATGACCCCCCCCCGATGTCAACAACAACAGAAGAACAGGTAAGTGTTATCTTTTTATGCTTTAGCAGCCATTAACCCATGGGTTCCCTGGGTCCATTAGGCAGACCAGGGAACAATGGCTGTTAAAGCATAAAAACATTATTTGTGTCAGAACCCCTTTAAGGGCTCCTTCCCACGGACGGATTTCTGCCACGTTGCCCGCAGCTATTAGGTTCTATTCCGCACCGTGAAATTCCGCACCGTGAAATCTCCCGTCCTCACCCGCGGCATGCTCTATTTGCCGCGGGTGTACGCTCGGACGGCTTCCATTGCAGTCAATGGAAGCCGTCCGCCACGCTATATTCCGCTGTAGCACAGCGGAAGATAGCGAGAAACCGCTTCCTCGCCCACCGCCGCCGTGTCATGTGACGCTGTGGGCGCGTCATATGATGCGGCCGGCGCGTCACGCGCTCTATTGCGCATGCGCGCCGAAGCGTCATGCGGGGCGGAAGACGCCGGATCTGGAGGTAAGTATTGGGGTCTCTGGGGGGCGCCGGCCTAAGAGAGCGCCTCAAATGTTGATACGGTTTATTGAATTACTGTTTCATTTGCTCACCTCTTCCTATTTTCCTAATCCGGGGCCCTGCGCGACCCACCTCTAAGCAAGAGCCTTTCTTTTTTCTTCTTCCAATTATGGTTTGTGATGTATGTGATTTATTTGAAAAATCTCAATAAACAGATTAAACATAACCCTTTGTCTGCATATCACTAGAGGTTCTATCTGATGGATTTATACTATATTCGTGGTGCTGCCCGATCATTCCTTCATTTCCCCATCAAAATCTGATTAGAATTCCCTCCTCACATCCATGAGCGTCTTCTCTGTACTCCATACAGGCCACTTCCGGTCTGTGACACGCATGACTGCCGCAGGTGGAACGCGCACGTCACTTCCCTCCCCTGAATGAGCAGGGCTTCCTTCCTTCTCCTCCCCACGTGTTATCAGCGCCCGTTAGACTCTTCACATCCCAGACAAAAAACCCCACGAGGTAAGAGCTGAACGTCTCTTATTATTGTACCTTAACAACTTCCGTTCACCAGGATTAGCGGAAGCCCCGCCCTTTCATACATATCAGTTGGCTCCTTTTAGGATGCATTAATTAAATGAACTCTGCAGTATATATATAGTATATGATGAGCTCTGCAGTATATATATAGTATATGATGAACTCTGCAGTATATATATATATAGTATATGATGAGCTCTGCAGTATATATATATAGTATATGATGAGCTCTGCAGTGTATATATAGTATATGATGAACTCTGCAGTGTATATATATAGTATATGATGAGCTCTGCAGTATATATATATATATAGTATATGATGAGCTCTGCAGTATATATATAGTATATGATGAACTCTGCAGTGTATATATATAGTATCTGATGAACTCTGCAGTGTATATATAGTATCTGATGAACTCTGCAGTATATATATAGTATATGATGAACTCTGCAGTATATATATAGTATATGATGATCTCTGCAGTATATATATATAGTATCTGATGAACTCTGCAGTATATATAGTATCTGATGAACTCTGCAGTATATATAGTATCTGATGAACTCTGCAGTATATATATAGTATCTGATGAACTCTGCAGTGTATATATAGTATTTGATGAGCTCTTCAGTATATATATATAGTATATGATGAGCTCTGCAGTGTATATATATATAGTATATGATGAACTCTGCAGTATATATATAGTATATGATGAACGCTGCAGTATATATATAGTATATGATGAGCTCTGCAGTATATATATATATAGTATATGATGAGCTCTGCAGTATATATATAGTATCTGATGAACTTTGCAGTATATATATAGTATATGATGAACTCTGCAGTATATATATTGTATCTGATGAACTCTGCAGTATATATATAGTATATGATGAATTTTGCAGTATATATATATATAGTATATGATGAACTCTGCAGTATATATATATAGTATATGATGAACTCTACAGTATATATATATAGTATATGAACTCTGCAGTGTATATATATATATATATATATATATATATATATATATATATATATATATATAGTATCTGATCATTTATTGTCGGCTGTTTATGGTTGTGTTATATATATATTCTGCCCCTGCAGTGAATTAGTGACTGTTTTATGCAGCAGCACTTTGTATTGCCTATGTATGTCATGCCACCATTCATGTTTAGTCCTATCAGTTGCTGATCACATCCCGTCTGCCATCTATTCCTGCCACGGCTGTACTGTATATTGTCTCTGACCGATTCCCACGCTCTTCATCTACCCCCTGCTTCACATCCTGATGGCAGCCAGAACAATCCTGGCTCATGGCTGCAGCAGTACTTCTGTCCTTCCACATCTATTAGACTAGTAAGTAAGAATTGCTGGTTTCAGTGTCTGAACACAAGTGGCTTGAATAGAAAAGCCATTTATAAGGTCCCATCCGACTGCAAAGCTCTTACTGGTGCCGTATTTGTCATCTCTGACTCATCACTGACATCCTTTTGGTATTATTGTATCTTGTCACCACCAGTAAGCTAGGGGTTTTTGACAGGGCTTGGATGCAGGAACACCCTAGTCACTTCCTTAGCTCCCGATTGGTGACTTCTGTAAGGTCCTATAGCTGCAGCCTCTGTACTACATTTTGGCTGCCCTGGAGGCAATATTATCAATTTCTGCAACTCCTCTGCCCTAATAACCAATCAGGTTGAATCAGCCCACTCAAACAACCAATCTGGTTGCTGGAATTGCTGAATACGGCAGAGGTGTTGCCGAAATTGATAATCTGCGCCCTGGAGGGATTACTGTTCGGTGTAAGTTCTGCGGTAAAACGTTCAATATTAGCTGTAAAAGCAAAAGCCTTTACAGCTGTACAATATATCCTAATAGGAAAATTAACCCCTAACCCTCCACGGCAGGCAAAAAGTAGTACTGAGGCTGCAGTTGTCCCACCGCTCCCTCACTGCTCCATCTGGCCATTTGTTTGCAGCCGCTATGGGGGCTGAGATCTCCATCCCCGCCGGCAATAAGCCCAGTGACTCACAGATGAGGTCCGCTGTCTGTGTGGGTGAGCCGACACTTCTAGCTCATCCGCCGCTCGCACTTTTGCCGCGTTCGTCCTCCGGTCTGAGGACACGACTTGCAGTATAGAAAAGGCTGGCGCTCCCAGCCTTGCCGCGGTCCTCGGGCGCCTCTGTATGTTCCGGCACTCCCTGCCTCACTGCTGTCTTCTTCCCGTTGCAGTGCCCGGTGTCCTCCGGCAGCTCTGCCTCTAACTCTGCATGTGCCAGCGCTGCCTCTTCCTGCCTCGGCGCAGTCCTCTTGCACTGTCTGAATGTAGTAATGCCCCGCAGCCAATCAGAAGCTGGGGTGTTACTAATTGATTTGACAGCTGGCACCTTGTCACCATCCCTAACATCCGGTGGTGACAAAGTACAATAATACCCATCCTTTTTATCTTACGCAAAATTTGATTAAGTCCAAATTTTCCTTTTTTAATGTTGTTTGTTTTCTTGTGATTTTTCATTCATCTATATTTATGGTTTTGTAACCGTGTATTAAATATTCGTATATTTGTTACTTCAAAAACGTATTTTCAATCAAAATATGCTTAAAAATTATATATAATTTCCTGCAGTTAGGCTCAGTGTCCAAGGGCAGATTTGATTTGCAGAACCCGCACGGGGCACCGCAAATCAAGCCACCCATAGGGATACATGGGAGCCGGCATAGCAGGTTTAAAGCATGCGGATGTGATTTCTTCTCTGTGTGCGGATCGTACGCACGGGAGGAAATTGCGGCACGGTCCATTTTCCTGCATATCCTGCGCGAATGGCTTCCATTGTCGTTGTGGCTGTGCCGTAGATCTGCGGGAAAGCAGGAGATTTTTTTAAAAAAAGCGCTGTGAATGCGCCGAGCACATCGAGTGACGCGCACGGACACATCCGCCGTGCTGAAGAAAGAAGATCCGGCCTGCACGGAGGAGAGCCACACAGGATCCGGAGAGGTAAGAAACCGGTTTCTCCTCTCCATGGCCGTGGCTACGCAGGGATTCCGCTGCGGGACTCAGCAGTGGTATCTGCATGCAAGTGGACATAAGGCCTTATTGATAGGGTTCCTCCTCCAGCAGTCCTTGTTGATGGCGCATAACAGTTTAAGGGCTCCTTCACACGGGCGCTGCGATCTGCAGCACGGACGAAAGTTGCATGCACGAGAGGCAGCCATGGCAAAATCACGGCTGCATCTACTGTTTATGTGCCCGTTCAGACCTTTTCTGTTTTTTAGCGCCCCCCCCGTCATCAATCACAATGGTGCAGTGCGTTACAAAAGTACTGCCAAAACGTTTTACAATGTGTTCAGAAACGTCGCCAAAATCACGGTAAAATGCCTGAACGCATGTATGAGAGCGGTCTTAATGAAGAGGTTCCATGGTAGGAACACTACAGCCCGCTCGTGGGGGCATATTAACTTATTCCATAAGACTCCTGCTTGATTCACAACCTGATTGGTTGTTTGGTGAATCAGCCAACTCAAACAAGCAATCAGGTTACTGGAATTGTGAATCACCCAACGCAAACAACCAATTAGGTTGTGAATCAAGCAGAAGTGTTGTAGAATAAGTTAATATGCGTCCTGGGGGTACGGAGGGCCCTTCATGTAGAAAGGTATGGCTGCCTTAGGAGACTGCCTATCAGATTGCAGTATGACGTAATGCTATAGCATTACGTCATGCTGCAGGAGCGATCAAAGCATCGCATGTTGTAGTCCCCCAAGGGGGCTTAAAGGTAAAATTTAAAAAAATCAATAAAGTTTTTTTAATTACAAAAAAAAAGGAATAAACGTTTAAATCGCCCCCCTTTTGCCATATCTATAGTTAAAAATCTAAATAATAAAATAAAAATACATATTTGGTATCACCGCATCCGTAAAAGTCAGATCTATCAAATTATTTACCCCGCATGGTGAACGTAGTCCGAAAAAAAAAATAAAGAACGCCAGAAATGCACTTTTTCAGTCACCCTGTCTCCCAGAAAAAACGCAATGAAAAGCAATCAAAAAGTGGTGTGTATTCCGAATCGGTATGGAAAACGTACGGAAACTACAGTACATCCCGCAAACAATGAGCCCTCACTGCACTATGTCGACGGCAAAATAAAAAACTTATTGCGCGCAGAAGATGGCCGCAGAAAATAATTGAAAAAAATTAAAACTCTTTGAAAAAATAAAACAGTAGTACAGTTAAAGGGGTTGTCCCGCGCCGAAACGGGTTTTTTTTTTTTTCAACCCCCCCCCCGTTCGGCGCGAGACAACCCCGATGCAGGGAGGTAAAGAAAGCTCACCGGAGCGCTTACCTTAATCCCCGCGCTCCGGTGACTTCTCTACTCACCGCTGAAGATGGCCTCTTCCTCCGTGGACCGCAGCTCTTCTGTGCGGTCCACTGCCGATTCCAGCCTCCTGATTGGCTGGAATCGGCACGTGACGGGGCGGAGCTACACGGAGCTACACGGAGCCCCATAGAAGACTGCAGAAGACCCGGACTGCGCAAGCGCGGCTAATTTGGCCATCGGAGGCCAAAAATTAGTCGGCTCCATGGAGACGAGGACGCCAGCAACGGAACAGGTAAGTGAATAACTTCTGTATGGCTCATAATTAATGCACAATGTACATTACAAAGTGCATTATTATGGCCATACAGAAGTGTATAACCCCACTTGCTGCCTCGGGACATCTCCTTTAAGAAAACCTATACAAGTTTGGTATCGTAGTAATCGTACCGACCCGTAGAATAAAGTTATCATGTCGGGGGTTTTTTTGCAGTTTGTGCACCGTAGAAGCAAGACGCTTTGAAAAGATGGCGGAATGTCGTTTTTTTTTTCAATTTACTCCACTTGGAATTTTTTAAAAGTTTTTCAGTACATTATATGGTACATTAAATAGCACCATTGAAAAATACAACTCGTCCCGCAAAAACAAGCCCTCATACAGTGACGGCGGTGGATACATAAAGGAGTTACGATTTTATTAAAGGGGGGAGGAAAAAAATGGCGCTGCGTCATTAATGGGTTAAATGACATATTTGCAAATTTTCTCCTCTAAATTGCATAAACTCTTCAAAAAAACTGGCATCAAAATACTGCTGCCACCCCTCAGTGAATACATTAAGATGTGTATTTTTTAATATGGGGTCATCTGTGGGGGCATCTATCATTCTGATATCTGTGAGCCTTTGTAATCTTAGCTTGGTGTAGGAAAGCAAAATGTTAACAATTAATGTTACATTTGTACGTTTCCTAAATGGTTAAAAAAAAACAAACAACTAAAGTTTTTCCAATGTGCTTCCAGAATAAAGTAAAACACATGGAAATATATACCAAATCAGAAAATGTGTACTGTGCTTGCACATATTTGAGATATTGTAGTTGAAAATGAGACAAAAATGCAATTTTTTTAAATCTTCCGAATTTTGGTGCTTTTAATAAACATATGCCGATTCTATTGGTCGATTTTTACCACATTAGGGTGACCACCCACTACAGCTCTTTTTCACAGCGGAATTCGCAGCGTTTTTTCTTCTCCAGGGGTCTATGGGACTCGTCAATGTTAGAATCGCATCGCGCAAAATCACCATTTTGCGGTAAATTGCGATTTTGCCGCAATGCGTTTTTAACATTAGAAAGCCCCATAGACACCTGGAAAAAAACCGCAGCAAATTCGCAAGCGCTAGTGGGTAGTCGCCCTAAGGGCTTATTCAGATGAGCGTATTTCAGCCGGGTATTCATGCCAGCCGATATACGGTGTCCTCATCTGCAGGGGGAGGAAGCTGGAAGAGCCAGGAGCAGTGCACTGAGCTCCCGCCCCCTCTCTGCCTCCTCTCCGCCCCTCTGCACTATGTGCAATGAAAGGAGGTGGGATTGGGGCGGGGCTAAGTCCCGGGAAGTAGCTCTGCCCCTGTCCCGCCTCTCCTCATTGCAAATAGTGGAGAGGGGGTGGAGAGGAGGCAGAGAGGGGGCAGGAGCTCAGTGCACTGCTCCCGGCTCTTCCAGCCTCCTCCCCCTGCAGAGAGGGACGCCGTATATCGGCTGGCGTGAATACATTGCTGATATACGGTCGTCTGAATAAGCCCTAAGGGTGAATGCAGACAATTGGATTTGAATTTCAGAATCTGGAGCGGTTGACTGCCTTCGGATTCCACAAGAAATGCCGCCCATAGCATGCAATGCAAAAGTGATTATTCATGCACACGAGCGGAAACCAATTGCGGTTTCTGCTCGCAGTTGAAAAATATCGCAGCATGTTCCATTTTCCTGCCTATTCCGGAGGGATGGCATCCATTGAAGTCAATGGAAGCCGGGTGACCCGTGGCACGTCTGCAACCAGCGAGCCATGCGGACTATCTGCAATACAGTGAAGAAGAAGAAAGTACGCATGGATGCTGACTGGGCACAGGGTTGGATTCAGCTGCGGGCAACCGCATGCGGAATCTGACCTGTCCGTGTGCATGCGGCCAATATGTGGCTAAAACAAAGTCAGAATTACTTGGATATGCAAAACTTTTATGGAGTTATTCTATGTTAAAGTGACATGTAAGATTTCCAAAATGTGGCTTTGTCACTAAGGGGTTAAAGGATCCATCCTCTAGTTCCAGCACTTTATCTCGGTCCCTGTAATTTAGGAGCTTAGCTATAAACGTGCGATGAGGCGTTCCTAGAGGCGAGGCTCTAATTGGGATACGGTGTATGCGTTCCACAGAGAAAAGAGTTGAGAAGGAGCCCGAGCAATACAATTCCCTGAGCAATGACTCGGGATACTCATAGGGTTGTCTCCTCTCCTCTCCACTCCCTCCGGCGGACCAACCCTTCTGATGTCCCATCAACGGTTCTCCAAATCCACAATCTTCAGTTGTTGAGCAGGAGAGGCAGATCCGAGCGCCTGTATTTGCGCCCCTATTGATGTGACTATATCCTCCGGGTCGGAAACTTGGGTCTCCACCGTAGTGGTGCGCTTTCGCAGATTAACATCTGCCCACAGCAGGCCAAAATCAGACTGGAGTGTCAATCTTCCCAGTGAGTGTGGATCGCCACGGTTATGGCCTGTGGTTCGTCCGCAGTAGTTGGACTTGAGGTGATGGGTTCAGGGGGACACACCTGAAGTGTGATGGGCGCACCTAGCTGAGTATCCTTCATAGCACTAGGTTTCACAGTGTTGCCCCCATTAGTAAGCTTTCTTTGCTTTGTAGGGACCGTGTAGGCGGGAGGCTCACCGAAGATATAAGAAAGCGCAGTCAGAAATAACGGCGTCCCTCGGCCGGAGCTGTTATATCACTGGGGAGTGCTCAAAGGATTTTATTGTTCACTACATCTCGGGGATCTTGTATTTAGCTGAGTGTTATGTATCATTGTCAGTCTATCACACCATGGCAATTTGCGGTTTCAAGCTCAGGGCTCTGCAACAAAGATAAAATGTAAGATATGTCGTTTCAGCAGTGGACCACTAGGTGTCAGTAGAGTATAGCAAAAGTCCGCTTCCTATGCACTAGTAATCCTCTCCATCTGCAGGGCGGTGTGACTCTCACCCCCTAGTCCCACAGGTGTCAGCTGACTAGACAGGCAATGGGGGGGAAGAGTGAGGGACTTCACCCCTCTAAACTGGGGCTACTGTATATCCAGGGGCACGCCTTTTATTATGGATCTGATAAAACTATTGCTCTGGGAGCTATGACTCATAAGAGAGTTACAGTATATGCATTTAAGTGGAAAGAAGAGGCTCCTAGTGAGTGTTTCAGCGGTGGTAAGGTGCAAATTCCAACTTTGAAGCCATTGCCGGAGCTGATGTATGGCTTAGTTATGGGTCTTCATTCAGAGCACATACACTGTATTACAAAGTAGAATTGTTGCTTTGAAATGGTATTAGTGTGTCTTGAAGCCACCAGGAAGTCTTCGTGGAGCCAAGATTGACAGGGAGTGACGCCCCCTGTAGCTGATTGGATGGAGAGCAGGCTGTGCTGTAGATCCTGGAAGGCCACTAAAATTAGCAGAAAAGCGCATACCGCAGCCACCCCAGCAGCAGCATGCCCAGGGGGCTTCCTTGCTTGGGAGGCAGAAGGTGGAACCCCCTTGAGTATGAAGCGCTGTCTCCTGACACGCAAGCGCTGCCCCACAAGAGCCTCTCCCAGCTGATGTCACATTCAGGGCACAGCAGGGAGGCCACAAGGGAGGCGCCACACACACGTGGAGTCGGCGGCCACACAGTCCAGGAGCACACCCCGGGGTCGCCGACAAGCTGCCACCGCGGGACTCTCGGGCCTTTTACATGGGTACCCCTGCAGCCAGCCCACATGACCAGCGGGAGACAATGTCAGAACCGGGTGACGAACACTCCTGCAGCAGACACCGTGGCTGGGCCAAAAGTGGCTAGACCTTCAGTCCCCCAGCCGATGTAAGTTTGCCATGGGAGTCCAGAGGGCTGCCGGCACACACACTCCTGGCCGCCGCGCACAGCGTCCACGAGCAGTGCACCGATAACGCTGCGCCAAAGGCACCAAACGGCAGCAGAAGAATAATAGAGAGCCATTACTGCAGGTTGCAGGACCTTTAGCTAATGCGCCAATAGGGAGCTAGGGGTGTGAGAGGGGCATTCCCCTGTCAAACCCCTAGCTTTCTGGTGGCGTCAAGATACACTAATACCCTTTGAAATGACGTCTTTTGGAGCCAAGCAAATAGAAGAAAATGGTTTTATACCTGCTTTCAAAGTGCAAGAACAGGCTACCACTTAGCAGTCTGTTGCCTTCACCCCAACAAAAACCTCAATTTCTACAAATGTATTTAGTTGATGAAGATGAACGAGAAAGAAGGTTGTGATGCAGCAATTTGCCGGCGTGAAACACCTTGTAGTTAAACTTTTGCAAGCGATTCTACAGTGTTCATGGTGTAGCAGAGCTGTGTATAGAACGTGTACGGTGTAGTAGAGCTGTGAATATAATGTGTACGGTGTAGTAGAGCTGTGTATATAATGTGTACGGTGTAGCAGAGCTGTGTATATAATGTGTACGGTGTAGTAGAGCTGTGAATATAATGTGTACGGTGTAGTAGAGCTGTGAATAGAATGTGTACGGTGTAGCAGAGCTGTGAATAGAATGTGTACGGTGTAGCAGAGCTGTGTGTAGAATGTGTACGGTGTAGCAGAGCTGTGTGTAGAATGTGTACGGTGTAGCAGAGCTGTGTGTAGAATGTGTACGGTGTAGCAGAGCTGTGTGTAGAACGTGTACGGTGTAGCAGAGCTGTGTGTAGAACGTGTACGGTGTAGCAGAGCTGTGTGTAGAACGTGTACGGTGTAGCAGAGCTGTGTGTAGAACGTGTACGGTGTAGCAGAGCTGTGTGTAGAACGTGTACGGTGTAGCAGAGCTGTGTGTAGAACGTGTACGGTGTAGCAGAGCTGTGTGTAGAACGTGTACGGTGTAGCAGAGCTGTGTGTAGAACGTGTACGGTGTAGCAGAGCTGTGTGTAGAACGTGTACGGTGTAGCAGAGCTGTGTGTAGAACGTGTACGGTGTAGCAGAGCTGTGTGTAGAACGTGTACGGTGTAGCAGAGCTGTGTGTAGAACGTGTACGGTGTAGCAGAGCTGTGTGTAGAACGTGTACGGTGTAGCAGAGCTGTGTGTAGAACGTGTACGGTGTAGCAGAGCTGTGTGTAGAACGTGTACGGTGTAGCAGAGCTGTGTGTAGAACGTGTACGGTGTAGCAGAGCTGTGTGTAGAACGTGTACGGTGTAGCAGAGCTGTGTGTAGAACGTGTACGGGGTAGCAGAGCTGTGTAAAGAACGTGTACGGTGTAGCAGAGCTGTGTATAGAACGTACGGTGTAGCAGAGCTGTGTATAGAACGTGTACGGTGTAGCAGAGCTGTGTATAGAACGTGTACGGTGTAGCAGAGCTGTGTATAGAACGTGTACGGTGTAGCAGAGCTGTGTATAGAACGTGTACGGTGTAGCAGAGCTGTGTATAGAACGTGTACGGTGTAGCAGAGCTGTGTAAAGAATGTGTGGTGCATACTATTATGGTGGAGCCGTAAACGGTTTTATGGAGCAGGGTGGAGCGGTACATACTATTATGGGGCAGGGTGGAGCGGTACATACTATTATGGGGCAGGGTGGAGGGGTACATACTATTATGGGGCAGGGTGGAGGGGTACATACTGTTATGGGGAAGGATGGAGCGGTACATACTATTATGGGGCAGGGTGGAGCGGTACATACTATTATGGGGCAGGGTGGAGCGGTACATACTATTATGGGGCAGGGTGGAGCGGTACATACTATTGTGGGGCAGGGTGGAGCGGTAGATACTATTATGAGGCAGGGTGGAGCGGTACATACTATTATGGGGCAGGGTTGAGCCGTTCATACTATTATGGGGCAGGGTGGAGCGGGACATACTATTATGGGGCAGGGTGGAGCGGGACATACTATTATGGGGCAAGGTGGAGCGGGACATACTATTATGCGGCAGGGTGGAGCCGGATATACTATTATGGGGCCGGTTGGAGCGGGACATACTATTATGGGGCAGGGTGGAGCGGGGCATACTATTATGGGGCAGGGTGGGGCGGGACATACTATTATGGGGCAGGGTGGAGCGGTACATACTATTATGGGGCAGGGTGGAGCGGGACATACTATTATGGGGCAGGGTGGAGCGGGTCATACTATTATGGGGCAGGGTGGAGCGGGTTATACTATTATGGGGCAGGGTGGAGCGGGTTATACTATTATGGGGCAGGGTGGAGCGGGTCATACTATTATGGGGCAGGGTGGAGCGGGACATACTATTATGGGGCAGGGTGAAGCGGGACATACTATTATGGAGCAGGGTGGAGCCGTACATACTATTACGGGGCAGGATGGAGCGGTACATAATATTATGGCGCAGGTTGATGCGGTACATACTGTTATGGGGCAGGGTGGGGGGGGGGGTACTTACTATTATGGTGCAGGGGGGATTGGTACATACTATTCTGGGGCAGGATGGAGTGGTACATACTATTATGGCGCAGGGTGGAGTGGTACATACTATTATGGGGCAGGGTGGAGTGGTACATACTATTATGGTGCAGGGGGGAGTGCTACATACTATTATGGGGCAGGGTGGAGTGGTACATACTATTATGGCGCAGGGTGCGGGGGTACATACTATTATGGGGCCGGGTGGAGGGGTACATATTATGGGGCCGGGTGGAGGGGTACATATTATGGGGCAGGGTGGAGCGGTACATATTATGGGGCAGGGTGGAGCGGTACATATTATGGGGCAGGGTGGAGCGGTACATACTATTATGGTGCAGGGTGGAGCGGTACATACTATTATGGTGCAGGGTGGAGCGGTACATACTATTATGGGGCAGGGTGGAGCGGTACATACTATTATGGTGCATGGGGGAGCGGTACATCCTATTATGGGGCAGGGTGGAGTGGTACATACTATTATGGGGCAGGGTGGAGCGGGACATACTATTATGGGGCAAGGTGAAGCGGGACATACTATTATGGGGCAGGGTGGAGTGGGACATACTATTATGGGGCAGGGTGGAGCGGGACATACTATTATGGGGGAGGGGTACATACTATTATAGGGCAGGCTGGAGCGGAACATACTATTATGGGGCAGGGTGGAGCGGTACATACTATTATGGGGCAGGGTAAAGCGGTACATACTATTATGCTGCAGGGTGGAGCCGTACATACTATTATGGGGCAGGGTGGAGTGGTACATACTAATATGGGGCAGGGTGGAGCGGTACATACTATTGTGGGGCAGGGTGGAGGGGTACATACTATTATGGGGCAGGGTGGAGGGCTACATACTATTATGGGGCAGGGTGGAGGGCTACATACTATTATGGGGCAGGGTGGAGGGGTACATACTATTATGGCGCAGGGTGGAGCGGTACATACTATTATGAGGCAGGGTGGAGCGGTACATACTATTATGGGGCAGGGTGGAGCCGTACATACTATTATGGGGCAGGGTGGAGCCGTACATACTAGTATGGGGCAGGGTGGAACCGTACATACTATTATGGGGCAGGGTGGAGGGGTACATACTATTATGGGGCAGGGTGGAGGGGTACATACTATTATGGGGCAGGGTGGAGGGGTACATACTATTATGGGGCAGGGTGGAGGGCTACATACTATTATGGGGCAGGGTGGAGGGCTACATACTATTATGGGGCAGGGTGGAGGGCTACATACTATTATGGGGCAGGGTGGAGGGCTACATACTATTATGGCGCAGGGTGGAGCGGTACATACTATTATGGGGCAGGGTGGAGCGGTACATACTATTATGGGGCAGGGTGGAGCGGTACATACTATTATGGGGCAGGGTGGAGCCGTACATACTAGTATGGGGCAGGGTGGAGCCGTACATACTAGTATGGGGCAGGGTGGAGCCGTACATACTAGTATGGGGCAGGGTGGAGCGGTACATACTATTATGGGGCAGGGTGGAGCCGTACATACTATTATGGGGCAGGGTGGAGCCGTACATACTATTATGGGGCAGGGTGGAGCCGTACATACTATTATGGGGCAGGGTGGAGCCGTACATACTATTATGGGGCAGGGTGGAGCGGTACATACTATTATAGGGCAGGGTGAAGCGGTACATACTATTATGGTGCAGGGTGGAGGGGTACATACTAATATGGGGCAGGGTGGAGGGGTTCATAGTATTATGGGGCAGGGTGCAGTCATACATACTATTATGGGGCAGGGTGGAGGACTACATACTATTATGGCGCAGGGTGGAGCGGTACATACTATTATGGGCAGGGTGGAGCCGTACATACTAGTATGGGGCAGGGTGGAGCCGTACATACTATTATGGGGCAGGCTGGAGCCGTACATACTATTATGGGGCAGGGTGGAACCGTAAACAGTTTTATGGAGCAGGGTGGAGGGGTTCATACTATTATAGGACAGGGTGGAGCAGTACATACTATTATGGGGCAGGGCGGAGCGGTACATACTATTATGGGACAGGGCGGAGCGGTACATACTATTATGGGGCAGGGTGGAGCGGTACATACTATTATGGGGCAGGGTGGAGCGGTACATACTATTATAGGGCAGGGTGGAGCGGGACATACTATTATGGGGCAGGGTGGAGCGGGACATACTATTATGGGGCAGGGTGGAGCGGGACATACTATTATGGGGCAGGGTGGAGCGGGACATACTATTATGGGGCAGGGTGGAGCGGGACATACTATTATGGGGCAGGGTGGAGCCGGATATACTATTATGGGGCCGGTTGGAGCGGGACATACTATTATGGGGCAGGGTGGAGCTGGACATACTATTATGGGGCAGGGTGGGGCGGGACATACTATTATGGGGGAGGGGTACATACTATTATGGGGCAGGCTGGAGCGGAAAATACTATTATGGGGCAAGGTGGAGCGGTACATACTATTATGGTGCAGGGTGGAGGGGTACATACTATTATGGGGCAGGGTGGACCGGTACATACTATTATGGGGCAGGGTGGAGCGGTATATACAATTATGGTGCAGGGTGGAGTGGTACATACTATTATGGTACAGGGTGGAGCGCTACATACTATTATGGTGCAGGGTGGAGCGGTACATACTATTATGGGGCAGGGTGGAGCGGTACATACTATTATGGGGCAGGGTGGAGCCGTACATACTAGTATGGGGCAGGGTGGAGCCGTACATACTATTATGGTGCAGGGGGGAGTGGTACATACTATTATGGTGCAGGGGGGAGTGGTACATACTATTATGGGGCAGGGGGGAGGGGTACATGCTATTATGGGGCAGGGGGGAGGGGTACATGCTATTATGGGGCAGGGGGGAGGGGTACATGCTATTATGGTGCAGGGGGCAGTGGTACATACTATTATGGTGTAGGGGGGAGTGGTACATACTATTATGGGGAAGGATGGAGTGGTACTTACTATTATGGGGAAGTATGGAGTGGTACATACTATTATGGGGCAGGGTGGAGCCGTACATACTATTACGGGGCAGGGTTGAGCCGTACATACTATTATGGCGCAGGTTGAAGCGGTACATACTAGTATGGGGCAGGGTGGAGCGGGATATACTATTATGCGGCAGTGTGGAGCGGTACATACTATTATGGGGCAGGGTGGAGCCGTACATACTAGTATGGGGCAGGGTGGAGCCGTACATATTGTATGGGGCAGGGTGGAGCCGTACATACTATTATGGGGCAGGGTGGAGCCGTACATACTATTATGGGGCAGGGTGGAGCCGTACATACTATTATGGGGCAGGGTGGAGCCGTACATACTAGTATGGGGCAGGGTGGAGCCGTACATACTAGTATGGGGCAGGGTGGAGCCGTACATACTATTATGGGGCAGGGTGGAGCGGAACATACAATTATGGTGCAGGGTAGAGTGGTACATACTATTATGGTACAGGGTGGAGCGGTACATACTATTATAGGGCAGCGTGGAGCGGTACATACTGTTATGGTGCAGGGTGGAGCGGTACATACTATTATGGTGCAGGGGGGAGTGGTACATAGTATTATGGTGCAGGGGGGAGTGGTACATACTATTATGGGGCAGGGGGGAGCGGGACATACTATTATGGGGGAGGGGTACATACTATTATGGGGGCAGGCTGGAGCGGAACATACTATTATGGGGCAGGGTGGAGTGGTACATACTATTATGGGGCAGGGTGGAGCGCGACATACTATTATGGGGCAGGGTGAAGCGGGACATACTATTATGGGGCAGGGTGGAGTGGGACATACTATTATGGGGCAGGGTGGAGCGGGACATACTATTATGGGGGAGGGGTACATACTATTATAGGGCAGGCTGGAGCGGAACATACTATTATGGGGCAGGGTGGAGGGCTACATACTATTATTGGGCAGGGTGAAGCGGTACATACTATTATGGTGCAGGGTGGAGGGGTACATACTAATATGGGGCAGGGTGGAGGGTTACATACTATTATGGGGCAGGGTGGAGGGCTACATACTATTATGGGGCAGGGTGGAGGGCTACATACTATTATGGGGCAGGGTGGAGGGGTACATACTATTATGGCGCAGGGTGGAGCCGTACATACTATTATGGGGCAGGGTGGAGCCGTACATACTAGTATGGGGCAGGGTGGAGCCGTACATACTAGTATGGGGCAGGGTGGAGCCGTACATACTAGTATGGGGCAGGGTGGAGCCGTACATACTAGTATGGGGCAGGGTGGAGCCGTACATACTATTATGGGGCAGGGTGGAGCCGTACATACTATTATGGGGCAGGGTGGAGCCGTACATACTATTATGGGGCAGGGTGGAGCGGTATATACAATTATGGTGCAGGGTGGAGTGGTACATACTATTATGGGGCAGGGTGGAGCGGTACATACTATTATAGGGCAGGGTGAAGCGGTACATACTATTATGGTGCAGGGTGGAGGGGTACATACTAATATGGGGCAGGGTGGAGGGGTACATAGTATTATGGGGCAGGGTGGAGGACTACATACTATTATGGCGCAGGGTGGAGGGGTACATAATATTATGGGGCAGGGTGGAGCAGTACATACTATTATGGTGCAGGGTGGAGCGATACATACTATTATGGTGCAGGGTGGAGCCGTACATACTATTATGGGGCAGGCTGGAGCCGTACATACTATTATGGGGCAGGGAGGAACCGTACATACTATTATGAGGCAGGGTGGAGCCGTAAACAGTTTTATGGAGCAGGGTGGAGGGGTTCATACTATTATAGGACAGGGTGGAGCAGTACATACTATTATGGGGCAGGGCGGAGCGGTACATACTATTATGGGACAGGGCGGAGCGGTACATACTATTATGGGGCAGGGTGGAGCGGTATATACAATTATGGTGCAGGGTAGAGTGGTACATACTATTATGGTACAGGGTGGAGCGGTACATACTATTATAGGGCAGCGTGCAGCGGTACATACTGTTATGGTGCAGGGTGGAGCGGTACATACTATTATGGTGCAGGGGGGAGTGGTACATAGTATTATGGTGCAGGGGGGAGTGGTACATAGTATTATGGTGCAGGGGGGAGTGGTACATACTATTATGGGGCAGGGGGGAGCGGGACATACTATTATGGGGGAGGGGTACATACTATTATGGGGCAGGCTGGAGCGGAACATACTATTATGGGGCAGGGTGGAGTGGTACATACTATTATGGGGCAGGGTGAAGCGGGACATACTATTATGGGGCAGGGTGGAGTGGGACATACTATTATGGGGCAGGGTGGAGCGGGACATACTATTATGGGGGAGGGGTACATACTATTATAGGGCAGGCTGGAGCGGAACATACTATTATAGGGCAGGGTGGAGCGGTACATACTATTATGGGGCAGGGTGAAGCGGTACATACTATTATGGTGCAAGGTGGAGGGGTACATACTAATATGGGGCAGGGTGGAGGGGTACATACTAATTTGGGGCAGGGTGGAGGGCTACATACTATTATGGGGCAGGGTGGAGGGCTACATACTATTATGGGGCAGGGTGGAGGGGTACATATTATTATGGGGCAGGGTGGAGCGGTACATACTATTATGGGGCAGGGTGGAGCCGTACATACTAGTATGGGGCAGGGTGGAGCTGTACATACTAGTATGGGGCAGGGTGGAGCCGTACATACTAGTATGGGGCAGGGTGGAGCCGTACATACTATTATGGGGCAGGGTGGAGCCGTACATACTATTATGGGGCAGGGTGGAGCCGTACATACTATTATGGGGCAGGGTGGAGCCGTACATACTATTATGGGGCAGGGTGGAGCGGTATATACAATTATGGTGCAGGGTGGAGTGGTACATACTATTATGGGGCAGGGTGGAGCGGTACATACTATTATAGGGCAGGGTGAAGCGGTACATACTATTATGGTGCAGGGTGGAGGGGTACATACTAATATGGGGCAGGGTGGAGGGGTACATACTATTATGGGGCAGGGTGGAGGACTACATACTATTATGGCGCAGGGTGGAGCGGTACATACTATTATGGGCAGGGTGGAGCCGTACATACTATTATGGGGCAGGGTGGAGCCGTACATACCATTATGGGGCGGGCTGGAGCCGTACATACTATTATGGGGCAGAGTGGAACCGTAAACAGTTTTATGGAGCAGGGTGGAGGGGTTCATACTATTATAGGACAGGGTGGAGCAGTACATACTATTATGGGGCAGGGCGGAGCGGTACATACTATTATGGGACAGGGCGGAGCGGTACATACTATTATGGGGCAGGGCGGAGCGGTACATACTATTATGGGGCAGGGTGGAGCGGTACATACTATTATGGGGCAGGGTGGAGCGGTACATACTATTATGGGGCAGGGTGGAGCGGGACATACTATTATGGGGCAGGGTGGAGCGGGACATACTATTATGGGGCAGGGTGAAGCGGTACATACTATTATGGTGCAGGGTTGAGGGGTACATACTAATATGGGGCAGGGTGGAGGGGTACATAGTATTATGGGGCAGGGTGCAGTCATACATACTATTATGGGGCAGGGTGGAGGACTAAATACTATTATGGCGCAGGGTGGAGCGGTACATACTATTATGGGGCAGGGTGGAGCCGTACATACTAGTATGGAGCAGGGTGGAGCCGTACATACTATTATGGGGCAGGGTGGAGCCGTACATACTAGTATGGAGCAGGGTGGAGCCGTACATACTAGTATGGGGCAGGGTGGAGCCGTACATACTATTATGGGACAGGCTGGAGCCGTACATACTATTATGGGACAGGCTGGAGCCGTACATACTATTATGGGGCAGGGTGGAGCCGTACATACTATTATGGGGCAGGGTGGAGCCGTAAACAGTCTTATGGAGCAGAGTGGAGGGGTACATACTATTATAGGGCAGGGTGGAGCGGTACATACTATTATGGGGCAGGGCGGAGCGGTACATACTATTATGGGGCAGGGTGGAGCGGTACATACTATTATGGGGCAGGGTGGAGCGGTACATACTATTATGGGGCAGGGTGGAGCAGTACATACTGTTATGGGGCAGGGTGGAGCGGGATATACTATTATGGGGCAGGGTGGAGCCGGACATACTATTATGGGGCATGGTGGAGCGGGACATACTATTATGGGGCAGGGTGGAGCTGGACATACTATTATGGGGCAGGGTGGAGCCGGATATACTATTATGGGGCCGGGTGGAGTGGGACATACTATTATGGGGCAGGGTGGAGCGGGACATACTATTATGGGGCAGGGTGGGGCGGGACATACTATTATGGGGTAGAGTGGAGCAGGACATACTATTATGGGGGAGGGGTACATACTATTATGGGGCAGGCTGGAGCCGAAAATACTATTATGGGGCAAGGTGGAGCGGTACATACTATTATGGTGCAGGGTGGAGGGGTACATACTATTATGGGGCAGGGTGGAGGGGTACATACTATTATGGTAGAGGGTGGAGCGCTACATACTATTATGGTGCAGGGTGGAGCGGTACATACTATTATGGTGCAGGGTGGAGCGGTACATACTATTATGGTGCAGGGGGGAGCGGTACATACTATTATGGTGCAGGGGGGAGTGGTACATACTATTATGGTGCAGGGGGGAGTGGTACATACTCTTATGGGGCAGGTTGGAGTGGTACATACTATTATGGCGCAGGGTGAAGCGGTACATACTATTATGGGGCAGGGTGCGGGGGTACATACTATTATGGGGCAGGGTGCGGGGGTACGTACTATTATGGGGCAGGGTGGAGGGGTACATATTATGGGGCAGGGTGGAGGGGTACATATTATGGGGAAGGGTGGAGTGGTACATATTATGGGGCAGGGTGAAGGGGTACATGCTATTATGGGGCAGGGGGGAGGGGTACATGCTATTATGGGGCAGGGGGGAGGGGTACATGCTATTATGGTGCAGGGGGCAGTGGTACATACTATTATGGTGCAAGAGGGAGTGGTACATACAATTATGGGGAAGGATGCAGTGGTACATACTATTATGGGGCAGGGTGGAGCCGTACATACTATTACGGGGCAGGGTGGAGCCGTACATACTATTATGGCGCAGGTTGAAGCGGTACATACTATTATGGGGCAGTGTGGGGGGGTGGGTACTTACTATTATGGGGCAGGGTGGAGCGGTACATACTATTATGGGGCAGGGTGGAGCGGTACATACTATTATGGGGCAGGGTGGAGCCGTACATACTAGTATGGGGCAGGGTGGAGCCGTACATACTAGTATGGGGCAGGGTGGAGCCGTACATACTAGTATGGGGCAGGGTGGAGCGGTACATACTATTATGGGGCAGGGTGGAGCCGTACATACTATTATGGGGCAGGGTGGAGCCGTACATACTATTATGGGGCAGGGTGGAGCCGTACATACTATTATGGGGCAGGGTGGAGCCGTACATACTATTATGGGGCAGGGTGGAGCGGTACATACTATTATAGGGCAGGGTGAAGCGGTACATACTATTATGGTGCAGGGTGGAGGGGTACATACTAATATGGGGCAGGGTGGAGGGGTACATAGTATTATGGGGCAGGGTGCAGTCATACATACTATTATGGGGCAGGGTGGAGGACTACATACTATTATGGCGCAGGGTGGAGCGGTACATACTATTATGGGCAGGGTGGAGCCGTACATACTAGTATGGGGCAGGGTGGAGCCGTACATACTATTATGGGGCAGGCTGGAGCCGTACATACTATTATGGGGCAGGGTGGAACCGTACATACTATTATGGGGCAGGGTGGAGCCGTAAACAGTTTTATGGAGCAGGGTGGAGGGGTTCATACTATTATAGGACAGGGTGGAGCAGTACATACTATTATGGGGCAGGGCGGAGCGGTACATACTATTATGGGACAGGGCGGAGCGGTACATACTATTATGGGGCAGGGTGGAGCGGTACATACTATTATGGGGCAGGGTGGAGCGGTACATACTATTATAGGGCAGGGTGGAGCGGGACATACTATTATGGGGCAGGGTGGAGCGGGACATACTATTATGGGGCAGGGTGGAGCGGGACATACTATTATGGGGCAGGGTGGAGCGGGACATACTATTATGGGGCAGGGTGGAGCCGGATATACTATTATGGGGCCGGTTGGAGCGGGACATACTATTATGGGGCAGGGTGGAGCTGGACATACTATTATGGGGCAGGGTGGGGCGGGACATACTATTATGGGGGAGGGGTACATACTATTATGGGGCAGGCTGGAGCGGAAAATACTATTATGGGGCAAGGTGGAGCGGTACATACTATTATGGTGCAGGGTGGAGGGGTACATACTATTATGGGGCAGGGTGGACCGGTACATACTATTATGGGGCAGGGTGGAGCGGTATATACAATTATGGTGCAGGGTGGAGTGGTACATACTATTATGGTACAGGGTGGAGCGCTACATACTATTATGGTGCAGGGTGGAGCGGTACATACTATTATGGGGCAGGGTGGAGCGGTACATACTATTATGGGGCAGGGTGGAGCCGTACATACTAGTATGGGGCAGGGTGGAGCCGTACATACTATTATGGTGCAGGGTGGAGCCGTACATACTATTATGGTGCAGGGGGGAGTGGTACATACTATTATGGTACAGGGGGGAGTGGTACATACTATTATGGGGCAGGGGGGAGGGGTACATGCTATTATGGGGCAGGGGGGAGGGGTACATGCTATTATGGGGCAGGGGGGAGGGGTACATGCTATTATGGTGCAGCGGGCAGTGGTACATACTATTATGGTGTAGGGGGGAGTGGTACATACTATTATGGGGAAGGATGGAGTGGTACATACTATTATGGGGAAGTATGGAGTGGTACATACTATTATGGGGCAGGGTGGAGCCGTACATACTATTACGGGGCAGGGTTGAGCCGTACATACTATTATGGCGCAGGTTGAAGCGGTACATACTAGTATGGGGCAGGGTGGAGCGGGATATACTATTATGCGGCAGTGTGGAGCGGTACATACTATTATGGGGCAGGGTGGAGCCGTACATACTAGTATGGGGCAGGGTGGAGCCGTACATATTGTATGGGGCAGGGTGGAGCCGTACATACTATTATGGGGCAGGGTGGAGCCGTACATACTATTATGGGGCAGGGTGGAGCCGTACATACTATTATGGGGCAGGGTGGAGCCGTACATACTAGTATGGGGCAGGGTGGAGCCGTACATACTAGTATGGGGCAGGGTGGAGCCGTACATACTATTATGGGGCAGGGTGGAGCGGAACATACAATTATGGTGCAGGGTAGAGTGGTACATACTATTATGGTACAGGGTGGAGCGGTACATACTATTATAGGGCAGCGTGGAGCGGTACATACTGTTATGGTGCAGGGTGGAGCGGTACATACTATTATGGTGCAGGGGGGAGTGGTACATAGTATTATGGTGCAGGGGGGAGTGGTACATACTATTATGGGGCAGGGGGGAGCGGGACATACTATTATGGGGGAGGGGTACATACTATTATGGGGGCAGGCTGGAGCGGAACATACTATTATGGGGCAGGGTGGAGTGGTACATACTATTATGGGGCAGGGTGGAGCGCGACATACTATTATGGGGCAGGGTGAAGCGGGACATACTATTATGGGGCAGGGTGGAGTGGGACATACTATTATGGGGCAGGGTGGAGCGGGACATACTATTATGGGGGAGGGGTACATACTATTATAGGGCAGGCTGGAGCGGAACATACTATTATGGGGCAGGGTGGAGGGCTACATACTATTATTGGGCAGGGTGAAGCGGTACATACTATTATGGTGCAGGGTGGAGGGGTACATACTAATATGGGGCAGGGTGGAGGGTTACATACTATTATGGGGCAGGGTGGAGGGCTACATACTATTATGGGGCAGGGTGGAGGGCTACATACTATTATGGGGCAGGGTGGAGGGGTACATACTATTATGGCGCAGGGTGGAGCCGTACATACTATTATGGGGCAGGGTAGAGCCGTACATACTAGTATGGGGCAGGGTGGAGCCGTACATACTAGTATGGGGCAGGGTGGAGCCGTACATACTAGTATGGGGCAGGGTGGAGCCGTACATACTAGTATGGGGCAGGGTGGAGCCGTACATACTAGTATGGGGCAGGGTGGAGCCGTACATACTATTATGGGGCAGGGTGGAGCCGTACATACTATTATGGGGCAGGGTGGAGCCGTACATACTATTATGGGGCAGGGTGGAGCGGTATATACAATTATGGTGCAGGGTGGAGTGGTACATACTATTATGGGGCAGGGTGGAGCGGTACATACTATTATAGGGCAGGGTGAAGCGGTACATACTATTATGGTGCAGGGTGGAGGGGTACATACTAATATGGGGCAGGGTGGAGGGGTACATAGTATTATGGGGCAGGGTGGAGGACTACATACTATTATGGCGCAGGGTGGAGGGGTACATAATATTATGGGGCAGGGTGGAGCAGTACATACTATTATGGTGCAGGGTGGAGCGATACATACTATTATGGTGCAGGGTGGAGCCGTACATACTATTATGGGGCAGGCTGGAGCCGTACATACTATTATGGGGCAGGGAGGAACCGTACATACTATTATGGGGCAGGGTGGAGCCGTAAACAGTTTTATGGAGCAGGGTGGAGGGGTTCATACTATTATAGGACAGGGTGGAGCAGTACATAATATTATGGGGCAGGGCGGAGCGGTACATACTATTATGGGACAGGGCGGAGCGGTACATACTATTATGGGGCAGGGTGGAGCGGTATATACAATTATGGTGCAGGGTAGAGTGGTACATACTATTATGGTACAGGGTGGAGCGGTACATACTATTATAGGGCAGCGTGCAGCGGTACATACTGTTATGGTGCAGGGTGGAGCGGTACATACTATTATGGTGCAGGGGGGAGTGGTACATAGTATTATGGTGCAGGGGGGAGTGGTACATAGTATTATGGTGCAGGGGGGAGTGGTACATACTATTATGGGGCAGGGGGGAGCGGGACATACTATTATGGGGGAGGGGTACATACTATTATGGGGCAGGCTGGAGCGGAACATACTATTATGGGGCAGGGTGGAGTGGTACATACTATTATGGGGCAGGGTGAAGCGGGACATACTATTATGGGGCAGGGTGGAGTGGGACATACTATTATGGGGCAGGGTGGAGCGGGACATACTATTATGGGGGAGGGGTACATACTATTATAGGGCAGGCTGGAGCGGAACATACTATTATAGGGCAGGGTGGAGCGGTACATACTATTATGGGGCAGGGTGAAGCGGTACATACTATTATGGTGCAAGGTGGAGGGGTACATACTAATATGGGGCAGGGTGGAGGGGTACATACTAATTTGGGGCAGGGTGGAGGGCTACATACTATTATTGGGCAGGGTGGAGGGCTACATACTATTATGGGGCAGGGTGGAGGGGTACATATTATTATGGGGCAGGGTGGAGCGGTACATACTATTATGGGGCAGGGTGGAGCCGTACATACTAGTATGGGGCAGGGTGGAGCTGTACATACTAGTATGGGGCAGGGTGGAGCCGTACATACTAGTATGGGGCAGGGTGGAGCCGTACATACTATTATGGGGCAGGGTGGAGCCGTACATACTATTATGGGGCAGGGTGGAGCCGTGCATACTATTATGGGGCAGGGTGGAGCCGTACATACTATTATGGGGCAGGGTGGAGCGGTATATACAATTATGGTGCAGGGTGGAGTGGTACATACTATTATGGGGCAGGGTGGAGCGGTACATACTATTATAGGGCAGGGTGAAGCGGTACATACTATTATGGTGCAGGGTGGAGGGGTACATACTAATATGGGGCAGGGTGGAGGACTACATACTATTATGGCGCAGGGTGGAGCGGTACATACTATTATGGGCAGGGTGGAGCCGTACATACTATTATGGGGCGGGCTGGAGCCGTACATACTATTATGGGGCAGAGTGGAACCGTACATACTATTATGGGGCAGGGTGGAGCCGTAAACAGTTTTATGGAGCAGGGTGGAGGGGTTCATACTATTATAGGACAGGGTGGAGCAGTACATACTATTATGGGGCAGGGCGGAGCGGTACATACTATCATGGGACAGGGCGGAGCGGTACATACTATTATGGGGCAGGGCGGAGCGGTACATACTATTATGGGGCAGGGTGGAGCGGTACATACTATTATGGGGCAGGGTGGAGCGGGACATACTATTATGGGGCAGGGTGGAGCGGGACATACTATTATGGGGCAGGGTGAAGCGGTACATACTATTATGGTGCAGGGTTGAGGGGTACATACTAATATGGGGCAGGGTGGAGGGGTACATAGTATTATGGGGCAGGGTGCAGTCATACATACTATTATGGGGCAGGGTGGAGCGGTACATACTATTATGGGGCAGGGTGGAGCCGTACATACTAGTATGGAGCAGGGTGGAGCCGTACATACTATTATGGGGCAGGGTGGAGCCGTACATACTAGTATGGAGCAGGGTGGAGCCGTACATACTAGTATGGGGCAGGGTGGAGCCGTACATACTATTATGGGACAGGCTGGAGCCGTACATACTATTATGGGACAGGCTGGAGCCGTACATACTATTATGGGGCAGGGTGGAGCCGTACATACTATTATGGGGCAGGGTGGAGCCGTAAACAGTCTTATGGAGCAGAGTGGAGGGGTACATACTATTATAGGGCAGGGTGGAGCGGTACATACTATTATGGGGCAGGGCGGAGCGGTACATACTATTATGGGGCAGGGTGGAGCGGTACATACTATTATGGGGCAGGGTGGAGCGGTACATACTATTATGGGGCAGGGTGGAGCAGTACATACTATTATGGGGCAGGGTGGAGCGGGATATACTGTTATGGGGCAGGGTGGAGCCGGACATACTATTATGGGGCATGGTGGAGCGGGACATACTATTATGGGGCAGGGTGGAGCTGGACATACTATTATGGGGCAGGGTGGAGCCGGATATACTATTATGGGGCCGGGTGGAGTGGGACATACTATTATGGGGCAGGGTGGAGCTGGACATACTATTATGGGGCAGGGTGGGGCGGGACATACTATTATGGGGCAGAGTGGAGCAGGACATACTATTATGGGGGAGGGGTACATACTATTATGGGGCAGGCTGGAGCCGAAAATACTATTATGGGGCAAGGTGGAGCGGTACATACTATTATGGTGCAGGGTGGAGGGGTACATACTATTATGGGGCAGGGTGGAGGGGTACATACTATTATGGTAGAGGGTGGAGCGCTACATACTATTATGGTGCAGGGTGGAGCGGTACATACTATTATGGTGCAGGGTGGAGCGGTACATACTATTATGGTGCAGGGGGGAGCGGTACATACTATTATGGTGCAGGGGGGAGTGGTACATACTATTATGGTGCAGGGGGGAGTGGTACATACTCTTATGGGGCAGGTTGGAGTGGTACATACTATTATGGCGCAGGGTGAAGCGGTACATACTATTATGGGGCAGGGTGCGGGGGTACATACTATTATGGGGCAGGGTGCGGGGGTACGTACTATTATGGGGCAGGGTGGAGGGGTACATATTATGGGGCAGGGTGGAGGGGTACATATTATGGGGAAGGGTGGAGTGGTACATATTATGGGGCAGGGTGAAGGGGTACATGCTATTATGGGGCAGGGGGGAGGGGTACATGCTATTATGGGGCAGGGGGGAGGGGTACATGCTATTATGGTGCAGGGGGCAGTGGTACATACTATTATGGTGCAAGAGGGAGTGGTACATACAATTATGGGGAAGGATGCAGTGGTACATACTATTATGGGGCAGGGTGGAGCCGTACATACTATTACGGGGCAGGGTGGAGCCGTACATACTATTATGGCGCAGGTTGAAGCGGTACATACTATTATGGGGCAGTGTGGGGGGGTGGGTACTTACTATTATGGGGCAGGGTGGAGGGGTACATACTATTATGGTGCAGGGGGGAGTGGTACATACTATTATGGGGCAGGGTGGAGTGGTACATACTATTATGGTACAGGGGGGAGTGGTACATACTATTATGGGGCAGGGTGGAGTGGTACATGCTATTATGGGGCAGGGTGGAGGGGTACATATTATGTGACAGGGTGGAGCGGTACATATTATGGGGCAGGGTGGAGGGGTACATGCTATTATGGGGCAGGGTGGAGGGGTACATGCTATTATGGGGCAGGGGGGAATGGTACTATTATGGGGAAGGATGAAGTGGTACATACTATTACGGGGCAGGATGGATCCGTACATACTATTATGGCGCAGGTTGAAGCGGTACATACTATTATGGTGCAGGGTGGAGCGGTACATACTATTATGGCGCAGGGTGGAGCGGTACATACTATTATGGGGCAGGGTGGAACCGTACATACTAGTATGGGGAAGGGTGGAGCCGTACATACTATTATGGGGCAGGCTGGAGCCGTACATACTATTATGGGGCAGGGTGGAGCCGTACATACTATTATGGGGCAGGGTGGAGCCGTAAACAGTCTTATGGAGCAGGGTGGAGGGGTACATACTATTATAGGGCAGGGTGGAGCAGTACATACTATTATGGGGCAGGGCGGAGCGGTACATACTATTATGGGGCAGGGTGGAGCGGTACATACTATTATGGGGCAGGGTGGAGCGGTACATACCATTATGGGGCAGGGTGGAGCGGTACATACTATTATGGGGCAGGGTGGAGCGGGACATACTATTATGGGGCAGGGTGGAGCCGGATATACTATTATGGGGCCGGGTGGAGCGGGACATACTATTATGGGGCAGGGTGGAGCGGGACATACTATTATGGGGCAAGGTGGAGCGGTACATACTATTATGGTGCAGGGTGGAGGGGTACATACTATTATGGGGCAGGGTAGAGGGGTACATACTATTATGGGGCAGGGTGGAGCGGTATACACAATTATGGTGCAGGGTGGAGTGGTACATACTATTATGGTAGAGGGTGGAGCGCTACATACTATTATGGTGCAGGGTGGAGCGGTACATACTATTATGGTGCAGGGTGGAGCAGTACATACTATTATGGTGCAGGGGGGAGTGGTACATACTATTATGGTGCAGGGGGGAGTGGTACATACTATTATGGTGCAGGGGGGAGTGGTACATACTATTATGGTGCAGGGGGGAGTGGTACATACTCTTATGGGGCAGGTTGGAGTGGTACATACTATTATGGTGCAGGGTGAAGCGGTACATACTATTATGGGGCAGGGTGCGAGGGTACATACTATTATGGGGCAGGGTGCGGGGGTACATACTATTATGGGGCAGGGTGGAGGGGTACATGCTATTTTGGGGCAGGGGGGAGGGCTACATGCTATTATGGGGCAGGGGGGAGGGGTACATGCTATTATGGGGCAGGGGGAGGGGTACATGCTATTATGGTGCAGGGGGCAGTGGTACATACTATTATGGTGCAGGGGAGAGTGGTACATACAATTATGGGGAAGGATGGAGTGGTACATACTATTATGGGGAAGGATGGAGCGGTACATACTATTATGGGGCAGGGTGGAGCCGTACATACTATTACGGGGCAGGGTGGGGGGGTGGGTACTTAATATTATGGGGCAGGGTGGAGGGGTACATACTATTATGGTGCAGGGGGGAGTGGTACATACTATTATGGGGCAGGGTGGAGTGGTACATACTATTATGGTGCAGGGGGGAGTGGTACATACTATTATGGGGCAGGGTGGAGTGGTACATACTATTATGGTACAGGGGGGAGTGGTACATACTATTATGGGGCAGGGTGGAGTGGTACATGCTATTAAGGGGCAGGGTGGAGGGGTACATATTATTTGACAGGGTGGAGCAGTACATATTATGGGGCAGGGTGGAGGGGTACATGCTATTATGGGGCAGGGTGGAGGGGTACATGCTATTATGGGGCAGGGGGGAATGGTACTATTATGGGGAAGGATGAAGTGGTACATACTATTACGGGGCAGGATGGATCCGTACATACTATTATGGTGCAGGGTGGAGCGGTACATACTATTATGGGGCAGGGTGGAGCGGTACATACTATTATGGCGCAGGGTGGAGCGGTACATACTATTATGGCACAGGGTGGAGCTGTACATACTATTATGGGGCAGGGTGGAGGGGTACATGCTATTATGGGACAGGGTGGAGCCGTAAATACTAATATGGGGCAGGGTGGAGGGGTACATAGTATTATGGGGCAGGGTGAAGCGGTACATACTATTATGGTGCAGGGTGAAGGGGTACATACTAATATGGGGCAGGGTGGAGGGGTACATAGTATTATGGGGCAGGGTGCAGTCATACATACTATTATGGGGCAGGGTGGAGGACTACATACTATTATGGCGCAGGGTGGAGCGGTACATACTATTATGGGGCAGGGTGGAGCCGTACATACTATTATGGGGCAGGCTGGAGCCGTACATACTATTATGGGGCAGAGTGGAGCCGTACATACTATTATGGGGCAGGGTGGAGCCGTAAACAGTCTTATGGAGCAGGGTGGAGGGGTACATACTATTATAGGGCAGGGTGGAGCAGTACATACTATTATGGGGCAGGGCGGAGCGGTACATACTATTATGGGGCAGGGTGGAGGGGTACATAGTATTATGGGGCAGGGTGCAGTCATACATACTATTATGGGGCAGGGTGGAGGACTACATACTATTATGGCGCAGGGTGGAGCGGTACATACTATTATGGGGCAGGGTGGAGCCGTACATACTAGTATGGGGCAGGGTGGAGCCGTACATACTATTATGGGGCAGGCTGGAGCCGTACATACTATTATGGGGCAGGGTGGAGCCGTGCATACTATTATGGGGCAGGGTGGAGCCGTAAACAGTCTTATGGAGCAGGGTGGAGGGGTACATACTATTATAGGGCAGGGTGGAGCAGTACATACTATTATGGGGCAGGGTGGAGCGGTACATACTATTATGGGGCAGGGTGGAGCGGTACATACCATTATGGGGCAGGGTGGAGCGGTACATACTATTATGGGGCAGGGTGGAGCGGGACATACTATTATGGGGCAGGGTGGAGCCGGATATACTATTATGGGGCCGGGTGGAGCGGGACATACTATTATGGGGCAGGGTGGAGCGGAACATACTATTATGGGGCAAGGTGGAGCGGTACATACTATTATGGTGCAGGGTGGAGGGGTACATACTATTATGGGGCAGGGTGGAGCGCTACATACTATTATGGGGCAGGGTGGAGCGGTACATACTATTATGGTGCAGGGTGGAGCGGTACATACTATTATGGTGGAGGGGGGAGTGGTACATACTATTATGGTGCAGGGGGGAGTGGTACATACTATTATGGTGCAGGGGGGAGTGGTACATACTATTATGGTGCAGGGGGGAGTGGTACATACTCTTATGGGGCAGGTTGGAGTGGTACATACTATTATGGCGCAGGGTGAAGCGGTACATACTATTATGGGGCAGGGTGCGGGGGTACATACTATTATGGGGCAGGGTGCGGGGGTACATACTATTATGGGGCAGGGTGGAGGGGTACATACTATTATGGGGCAGGGTGGAGGGGTACATGCTATTATGGGGCAGGGGGGAGGGGTACATGCTATTATGGGGCAGGGGGGAGGGGTACATGCTATTATGGGGCAGGGGGGAGGGGTACATGCTATTATAGTGCAGGGGGCAGTGGTACATACTATTATGGTGCAGGGGGGAGTGGTATATACAATTATGGGGAAGGATGGAGTGGTACATACTATTATGGGGAAGGATGGAGCGGTACATACTATTATGGGGCAGGGTGGAGCGGTACATACTATTATGGGGCAGGGTGGAGCCGTACATACTATTACGGGGCAGGGTGGAGCAGTACATACTATTATGGCGCAGGTTGAAGCGGTACATACTATTATGGGGCAGTGTAGGGGGGTGGGTACTTACTATTATGGGGCAGGGTGGAGGGGTACATACTATTATGGTGCAGGGGGGAGTGGTACATACTATTATGGGGCAGGGTGGAGTGGTACATACTATTATGGTGTAGGGCGGAGTGGTACATACTATTATGGGGCAGGGTGGAGTGGTACATACTATTATGGTACAGGGGGGAGTGGTAGATACTATTATGGGGCAGGGTGGAGTGGTACATACTATTATGGGGCAGGGTGGAGGTGTACATATTATGGGGCAGGGTGGAGGGGTACATGCTATTATGGGGCAGGGTGGAGGGGTACATGCTATTATGGGGCAGGGGGGAATGGTACTATTATGGGGAAGGATGAAGTGGTACATACTATTACGGGGCAGGATGGATCCGTACATACTATTATGGCGCAGGTTGAAGCGGTACATACTATTATGGGCCGGGTGGAGCGGGACATACTATTATGGGGCAGGGTGGAGCGGGACATACTATTATGGGGCAGGGTGGAGCGGGACATACTATTATGGGGCAGGGTGGAGCGGGACATACTATTATGGGGCAGGGTGGAGCGGGACATACTATTATGGGGCAGGGTGGAGCGCGACATACTATTATGGTGCAGGGTGGAGCGGTACATACTATAACGGGGCAGGATGGAGCGGTACATACTATTATGGCGCAGGTTGAAGCTGTACATACTATTATGAGGCAGGGTGGAGGGGTACATGCTATTATGAGGCAGGGGGAGTGGTACATACTATTATGGGGAAGGATGGAGTGGTACATACTATTAAGGGGCAGGGTGGAGCCGTACATTCTATTACGGGGCAGGATGGAGCGGTACATAGTATTATGGCGCAGGTTGAAGCGGTACATACTATTATGGGGCAGGATGGAGGGGTACATACTATTATGGTGCAGGGGGGAGTGGTACATACTATTCTGGGGCAGGATGGAGTGGTACATACTATTATGGGGCAGGGTGGAGGGGTACATGCTATTATGGGGCAGGGTGGAGGGGTACATGCTATTATGGGGCAGGGTGGAGGGGTGCATGCCAATATGGGGCAGGGTGGAGCCGTACATGCTATTATGGGGCAGGGTGGAGGGGTACATGCTATTATGGGGCAGGGGGGAGTGGTACATACTGTTATGGTGCAGGGGCAGTGGTACTATTATGGTGCAGGGGGCAGTGGTACATACTGTTATGGTGCAGGGGGCAGTGGTACATACTATTATGGTGCAGGGGGCAGTGGTACATGCTATTATGGGGCAGGGGGCAGAGGTATATACTATTATGGGGCAGGGTGGAGCGGGACATACTATTATGGGGCAGGGTGGAGCGCGACATACTATTATGGTGCAGGGTGGAGCGGTACATACTATTACGGGGCAGGATGGAGCGGTACATACTATTATGGCGCAGGTTGAAGCTGTACATACTATTATGAGGCAGGGTGGAGGGGTACATGCTATTATGAGGCAGGGGGAGTGGTACATACTATTATGGGGAAGGATGGAGTGGTACATACTATTAAGGGGCAGGGTGGAGCCGTACATTCTATTACGGGGCAGGATGGAGCGGTACATAGTATTATGGCGCAGGTTGAAGCGGTACATACTATTATGGGGCAGGATGGAGGGGTACATACTATTATGGTGCAGGGGGGAGTGGTACATACTATTCTGGGGCAGGATGGAGTGGTACATACTATTATGGGGCAGGGTGGAGGGGTACATGCTATTATGGGGCAGGGTGGAGGGGTGCATGCCATTATGGGGCAGGGTGGAGCCGTACATGCTATTATGGGGCAGGGTGGAGGGGTACATGCTATTATGGGGCAGGGGGGAGTGGTACATACTGTTATGGTGCAGGGGCAGTGGTACTATTATGGTGCAGGGGGCAGTGGTACATACTGTTATGGTGCAGGGGGCAGTGGTACATACTATTATGGTGCAGGGGGCAGTGGTACATGCTATTATGGGGCAGGGGGCAGAGGTATATACTATTATGGGGCAGGATGGAGCCGTACATACTATTATGGGGCAGGGTGGAGCCGTACATACTATTATGGTGCAGGGTGGAGCCGTACATACTATTATCGGGCAGGGTGGAGCCGTACATACTATTACGGGGCAGGGTGGAGCCGGACATACTATTACGGGGCAAGGTGGAGTTGTACATTCTATTATGGTGTATGGTGGAGCGGTATATACTATTATGGGGCAGGGTGGAGCGGGACATACTATTATGGGGCAAGGTGGAGCGGTACATACTATTATGGTGCAGGGTGGAGGGGTACATACTATTATGGGGCAGGGTGGAGCGCTACATACTATTATGGGGCAGGGTGGAGCGGTACATACTATTATGGTGCAGGGTGGAGCGGTACATACTATTATGGTGGAGGGGGGAGTGGTACATACTATTATGGTGCAGGGGGGAGTGGTACATACTATTATGGTGCAGGGGGGAGTGGTACATACTCTTATGGGGCAGGTTGGAGTGGTACATACTATTATGGCGCAGGGTGAAGCGGTACATACTATTATGGGGCAGGGTGCGGGGGTACATACTATTATGGGGCAGGGTGCGGGGGTACATACTATTATGGGGCAGGATGGAGGGGTACATACTATTATGGGGCAGGGTGGAGGGGTACATGCTATTATGGGGCAGGGGGGAGGGGTACATGCTATTATGGGGCAGGGGGGAGGGGTACATGCTATTATGGGGCAAGGGGGAGGGGTACATGCTATTATGGGGCAGGGGGGAGGGGTACATGCTATTATAGTGCAGGGGGCAGTGGTACATACTATTATGGTACAGGGGGGAGTGGTACATACAATTATGGGGAAGGATGGAGTGGTACATACTATTATGGGGAAGGATGGAGTGGTACATACTATTATGGGGCAGGGTGGAGCCGTACATACTATTACGGGGCAGGGTGGAGCCGTACATACTATTATGGCGCAGGTGGAAGCGGTACATACTATTATGGGGCAGTGTAGGGGGGTGGGTACTTACTATTATGGGGCAGGGTGGAGGGGTACATACTATTATGGTGCAGGGGGGAGTGGTACATACTATTATGGGGCAGGGTGGAGTGGTACATACTATTATGGTGCAGGGTGGAGTGGTACATACTATTATGGGGCAGGGTGGAGTGGTACATACTATTATGGTACAGGGGGGAGTGGTACATACTATTATGGGGCAGGGTGGAGCGGTACATACTATTATGGGACAGGGTGGAGTGGTACATACTATTATGGTGCAGGGCGGAGTGGTACATACTATTATGGGGCAGGGTGGAGTGGTACATACTATTATGGTACAGGGGGGAGTGGTACATACTATTATGGGGCAGGGTGGAGTGGTACATACTATTATGGGGCAGGGTGGAGGTGTACATATTATGTGACAGGGTGGAGCGGTACATATTATGGGGCAGGGTGGAGGGGTACATGCTATTATGGGGCAGGGTGGAGGGGTACATGCTATTATGGGGCAGGGGGGAATGGTACTATTATGGGGAAGGATGAAGTGGTACATACTAAGCAGGAAAGTTTCAAAAGGAGGACCAGCACACTGGATATCTTTTAGTCAGGAAATTCTTCTTTTATTCCCCAGTATAAGTGGTACATACTGTTATGGTGCAGGGGGCAGTGGTACGTACTATTATGGTGCAGGGGGCAGTGGTACATGCTATTATGGGGCAGGGGGCAGAGGTATATACTATTATGGGGCAGGATGGAGCCGTACATACTATTATGGGGCAGGGTGGAGCCGTACATACTATTATGGTGCAGGGTGGAGCCGTACATACTATTATCGGGCAGGGTGGAGCCGTACATACTATTACGGGGCAGGGTGGAGCCGGACATACTATTACGGGGCAAGGTGGAGTTGTACATTCTATTATGGTGTATGGTGGAGCGGTATATACTATTATGGCGCAGGGTGGAGCGGTACATACTATTATGTGGCAGGGTGGAGGGTTACATGCTATTATGTGGCAGGGTGGAGCTGTACATACTATTATGGCGCAGGGTGGAGTTGTACATACTATTATGGCGCAGGGTGGAGCGGTACATACTATTATGGGGCAGGGTGGAGTGGTACATGCTATTATGGCGCAGGGTGGAGCGGTACATACTATTATGGGGCAGGGTGGAGTGGTACATACTATTATGTGGCAGGGTGGAGGGTTACATGCTATTATGTGGCAGGGTGGAGCGGTACATACTATTATGGCGCAGGGTGGAGCGGTACATACTAGTATGGGGCAGGGTGGAGCCGTACATACTATTATGGCGCAGGGTGGAGTGGTACATACTATTATGGCGCAGGGTGGAGCCGTACATACTATTATGGCGCAGGGTGGAGCCGTACATACTATTATGGGGCAGGGTGGAGCGGTACATACTATTATGGGGCAGGGTGGAGCGGTATATACTATTATGGCGCAGGGTAATGCGGTACATACTATTATGGGGCAGGATGGAGCCGTACATACTATTATGGGGCAGGGTGGAGCTGTACATGCTATTATGTGGCAGGGTGGAGGGGTACATGCTATTATGTGGCAGGGTGGAGCAGTACATACTATTATGGTGCAGGGGGCAGTGGTACATACTGTTATGGTGCAGGGGGCAGTGGTACATACTATTATGGTGCAGGGGGAGTGGTATATACTATTATGGGGCAGGATGGAGCGGTACATACTATTATGGGGCAGCGTGGAGCCGTACATACTATTATGGGGCAGGGTGGAGCCGTACATACTATTATGGGGCAGGGTGGAGCGGTACATACTATTATGGGGCAGGGTGGAGCCGTATATACTATTATGGGGCAGGGTGGAGCGGTACATACTATTACGGGGCTGGGTGGAGCCGTATATACTATTATGGGGCAGGGTGGAGCGGTACATACTATTATGGGGCAGGGTGGAGCGGGACATACTATTATGGGGCAGGGTGGAGCCGTACATACTATTATGGGGCAGGGTGGAGCCGTACATACTATTATGGGGCAGGGTGGAGCCGTACATACTATTATGGGGCAGGGTGGAGCCGTACATACTATTATGGGGCAGGGTGGAGCCGTATATACTATTATGGGGCAGGGTGAAGCGGTACATACTATTACGGGGCAGGGTGGACCGGTACATACTATTATGGGGCAGGGTGAAGCGGTACATACTATTATGGGGCAGGGTGGACCGGTACATATTATTATGGGGCAGGGTGGAGGGGTACATACTATTATGGTGCAGGGGGGAGTGGTACATAGTATTATGGTGCAGGGGGGAGTGGTACATACTATTATGGTGCAGGGGGGAGTGGTACATACTATTATGGCGCAGGTTGAAGCGGTACATACTATTATGGCGCAGGGTGAAGTGGTACATACTATTATGGGGCAGGGTGGAGGGGTACATATTATGGGGCAGGGTGGAGCGGTACATATTATGGGGCAGGGTGGAGCGGTACATATTATGGGGCAGGGTGGAGCGGTACATATTATGGGGCAGGGGTGGAGCGGTACATATTATGGGGCAGGGTGGTGCGGTGCATATTATGGGGCAGGGTGGAGCGGTACATACTATTATGGGGCAGGGTGGAGCCGTACATACTATTATGGGGCAGGGTGGAGCCGTACATACTATTATGGGGCAGGGTGGAGCGGTACATACTATTATGGATCAGGATGGACCGGTACATACTATTATGGGGCAGGGTGAAGCTGTACATACTATTATGGGGCAGGGTGGACCGGTACATACTATTATGGGGCAGGGTGAAGCGGTACATACTATTATGGTGCAGGATGGAGGGGTACATACTATTATGGTGCAGGGTGGAGGGGTACATACTATTATGGTGCAGTGGGGACTGGTACATAGTATTATGGTGCAGGGGGGAGTGGTACATAGTATTTTGGTGCAGGTTGGAGTGGTACATACTATTAGGGCGCAGGGTGAAGCGGTACATACTATTATGGGGAAGGGTGGAGGGGTACATATTATGGGGCAGGGTGGAGGGGTACATATTATGGGGCAGGGTGGAGCGGTACATATTATGGGGCAGGGGTGGAGCGGTACATATTATGGGGCAGGGTGGAGCGGTACATATTATGGGCAGGGTGGAGCGGTACATATGGGGCAGGCTGGAGGGGTACATGCTATTATGGGGCAGGGTGGAGGGGTACATGCTATTATGGTGCAGGGGGGAGTGGTACATACTATTATGGTGCAGGGGGGAGTGGTACATACTATTATGGGGCAGGGTGGAGCCGTACATACTATTACGGGGCAGGAGGGAGCGGTACATAGTATTATGGCGCAGGTTGAAGCGGTACATACTATTATGGGGCAGGGTGGAGGGGTACATGCTATTATGGGGCAGGGTGGAGGGGTACATGCTATTATGGGGCAGGGGGGAGTGGTACATACTATTATGGTGCAAGGGGAGTGGTACATACTATTATGGGGAAGGATGGAGTGGTACATACTATTAAGGGGCAGGGTGGAGCCGTACATTCTATTACGGGGCATGATGGAGCGGTACATACTATTATGGCGCAGGTTGAAGCGGTACATACTATTATGGGGCAGGATGGAGGGGTACATACTATTATGGTGCAGGGGGGAGTGGTACATGCTATTCTGGGGCAGGATGGAGTGGTACATACTATTATGGGGCAGGGTGGAGCGGTACATACTATTATGGTGCAGGGTGGAGCGGTACATACTATTATGGTGCAGGGTGGAGGGGTACATACTATTATGGGGCAGGGTGGACCGGTACATACTGTTATGGTGCAGGGTGGAGCGGTATATACAATTATGGTGCAGGGTGGAGTGGTACATACTATTATGGTGCAGGGTGGAGCGCTACATACTATTATGGTGCAGGGTGGAGCGGTACATACTATTATGGGGCAGGGTGGAGCGCTACATACTATTATGGTGCAGGGTGGAGCGGTACATACTATTATGGTGCAGGGTGGAGCGGTATATACTATTATGGGGCAGGGTGGAGCGGTACATACTATTATGGTGCAGGGGGGAATGGTACATACTATTATGGTGCAGGGGGGAGTGGTACATACTATTATGGTGCAGGGGGGAGGGGTACATGCTATTATGGTGCAGGGGGGAGTGGTACATGCTATTATGGTGCAGGGGGCAGTGGTACATACTATTATGGTGCAGGGGGGAGTGGAACATACTATTATGGGGAAGGATGGAGTGGTACATACTATTATGGGGAAGGATGGTGTGGTACATACTATTATGGGGCAGGGTGGAGCCGTACATACTATTATGGGGCAGGGTGGAGCAGTACATACTATTATGGGGCAGGGTGGAGCAGTACATACTATTATGGGGCAGGGTGGAGCGATACATACTATTATGGGGCAGGGTGGAGCGGTATATACTATTATGGGGCAGGGTGGAGCGGTACATACTATTACGGGGCAGGGTGGAGCAGTACATACAATTATGGGGCAGGGTGGAGCGGGACATACTATTATGGGGCAGGGTGGAGCGGGACATACTATTATGGGGCAGGGTGGAGCGGGACATACTATTATGGGGCAGGGTGGAGCGGGACATACTATTATGGGGCAGGGTGGTGCGGGACATACTATTATGGGGCAGGGTGGTGCGGGACATACTATTATGGGGCAGGGTGGAGCGGGACATACTATTATGGGGCAGGGTGGAGCGGGACATACTATTATGGGGCAGGGTGGAGCCGGATATACTATTATGGTGCAGGGTGGAGTGGTACATACTATTATGGTGCAGGGTGGAGGGGTACATACTATTATGGCGCAGTTTGAAGCGGTACATACTATTATGGGGCAGGGTGGAGGGGTACATGCTATTATGGGGCAGGGTGGAGGGGTACATGCTATTGTGGGGCAGGGGGGAGTGGTACATACTATTATGGTGCAGGGGGAGTGGTACATACTGTTATGGGGAAGGATGGAGTGGTACATACTATTATGGGGCAGGGTGAAGCGGTACATACTATTATGGGGCAGGGTGAAGCGGTACATACTATTATGGGGCAGGGTGGACCGGTACATACTATTATGGGGCAGGGTGGAGGGGTACATACTATTATGGTGCAGGTGGGAGTGGTACATAGTATTATGGTGCAGGGGGGAGTGGTACATACTATTATGGTGCAGGGGGGAGTGGTACATACTATTATGGTGCAGGTTGAAGCGGTACATACTATTATGGCGCAGGGTGAAGCGGTACATACTATTATGGCGCAGGGTGAAGTGGTAAATACTATTATGGGGCAGGGTGGAGGGGTACATATTATGGGGTAGGGTGGAGCGGTACATATTATGGGGCAGGGTGGAGCGGTACATATTATGGGGCAGGGTGGAGCGGTACATATTATGGGGCAGGGGTGGAGCGGTACATATTATGGGGCAGGGTGGAGCGGTGCATATTATGGGGCAGGGTGGAGCGGTACATATTATGGGGCAGGATGGAGCGGTACATACTATTATGGGGCAGGGTGGAGCCGTACATACTATTATGAGGCAGGGTGGAGCCGTACATACTATTATGGGGCAGGGTGGAGCCGTACATACTATTATGGGGCAGGGTGGAGCCGTACATACTATTATGGGGCAGGATGGAGCGGTACATACTATTATGGGGCAGGGTGGAGCCGTACATACTATTATGGGGCAGGGTGGAGCCGTACATACTATTATGGGGCTGGGTGGAGCCGTACATACTATTATGGGGCAGGGTGGAGCGGTACATACTATTATGGGGCAGGGTGGAGCGGTACATACTATTATGGGCAGGGTGGAGCGGTACATACTATTATGGATCAGGATGGACCGGTACATACTATTATGGGGCAGGGTGAAGCGGTACATACTATTATGGGGCAGGGTGGACCGGTACATACTATTATGGGGCAGGGTGAAGCGGTACATACTATTATGGTGCAGGGTGGAGGGGTACATACTATTATGCTGCAGGGTGGAGGGGTACATACTATTATGGTGCAGGGGGGAGTGGTACATAGTATTATGGTGCAGGGGGGAGTGGTACATACTATTATGGTGCAGGGGGGAGTGGTACATACTATTATGGTGCAGGGGGGAGTGGTACATACTATTGTGCAGGGGGGAGTGGTACATACTATTATGGGGCAGGTTGGAGTGGTACATACTATTATGGCGCAGGGTGAAGCTGTACATACTATTATGGGGCAGGGTGGAGGGGTACATATTATGGGGCAGGGTGGAGGGGTACATATTATGGGGCAGGGTGGAGGGGTACATGCTATTATGGGGCAGGGTGGAGGGGTACATATTATGGGGCAGGGTGGAGGGGTACATATTATGGGGCAGGGTGGAGGGGTACATATTATGGGGCAGGGTGGAGCGGTACATATTATGGGGCAGGGTGGAGCGGTACATATTATGGGGCAGGGTGGAGGGGTACATGCTATTATGGGGCAGGGTGGAGGGGTACATGCTATTATGGAGCAGGGGGGAGTGGTACATACTATTATGGTGCAGGGTGGAGTGGTACATACTATTATGGGGCAGGGTGGAGCCGTACATACTATTACGGGGCAGGATGGAGCGGTACATACTATTATGGCGCAGTTTGAAGCGGTACATGCTATTATGGGGCAGGGTGGGGGGTACATGCTATTGTGGGGCAGGGGGGAGTGGTACATACTATTATGGTGCAGGGGGAGTGGTACATACTGTTATGGGGAAGGATGGAGTGGTACATACTATTATGGGGCAGGGTGAAGCGGTACATACTATTATGGGGCAGGGTGGAGGGGTACATACTATTATGGTGCAGGTGGGAGTGGTACATAGTATTATGGTGCAGGGGGGAGTGGTACATACTATTATGGTGCAGGGGGGAGTGGTACATACTATTATGGTGCAGGTTGAAGCGGTACATACTATTATGGCGCAGGGTGAAGCGGTACATACTATTATGGCGCAGGGTGAAGTGGTAAATACTATTATGGGGCAGGGTGGAGGGGTACATATTATGGGGTAGGGTGGAGCGGTACATATTATGGGGCAGGGTGGAGCGGTACATATTATGGGGCAGGGTGGAGCGGTACATATTATGGGGCAGGGTGGAGCGGTGCATATTATGGGGCAGGGTGGATCGGTACATATTATGGGGCAGGATGGAGCGGTACATACTATTATGGGGCAGGGTGGAGCCGTACATACTATTATGAGGCAGGGTGGAGCCGTACATACTATTATGGGGCAGGGTGGAGCCGTACATACTATTATGGGGCAGGGTGGAGCCGTACATACTATTATGGGGCAGGATGGAGCGGTACATACTATTATGGGGCAGGGTGGAGCCGTACATACTATTATGGGGCAGGGTGGAGCCGTACATACTATTATGGGGCTGGGTGGAGCCGTACATACTATTATGGGGCAGGGTGGAGCGGTACATACTATTATGGGGCAGGGTGGAGCGGTACATACTATTATGGGCAGGGTGGAGCGGTACATACTATTATGGGGCAGGGTGGAGCCGTACATACTATTATGGGACAGGGTGGAGCCGTACATACTATTATGGGGCTGGGTGGAGCCGTACATACTATTATGGGGCAGGGTGGAGCGGTACATACTATTATGGGGCAGGGTGGAGCGGTACATACTATTATGGGCAGGGTGGAGCGGTACATACTATTATGGATCAGGATGGACCGGTACATACTATTATGGGGCAGGGTGAAGCGGTACATACTATTATGGGGCAGGGTGGACCGGTACATACTATTATGGGGCAGGGTGAAGCGGTACATACTATTATGGTGCAGGGTGGAGGGGTACATACTATTATGCTGCAGGGTGGAGGGGTACATACTATTATGGTGCAGGGGGGAGTGGTACATAGTATTATGGTGCAGGGGGGAGTGGTACATACTATTATGGTGCAGGGGGGAGTGGTACATACTATTATGGTGCAGGGGGGAGTGGTACATACTATTGTGCAGGGGGGAGTGGTACATACTATTATGGGGCAGGTTGGAGTGGTACATACTATTATGGCGCAGGGTGAAGCTGTACATACTATTATGGGGCAGGGTGGAGGGGTACATATTATGGGGCAGGGTGGAGGGGTACATATTATGGGGCAGGGTGAAGGGGTACATGCTATTATGGGGCAGGGGGGAGGGGTACATGCTATTATGGGGCAGGGGGGAGTGGTACATGCTATTATGGTGCAGGGGGCAGTGGTACATACTATTATGGTGCAGGGGGGAGTGGTACATACTATTATGGGGCAGGGTGGAGCCGTACATACTATTACGCGGCAGGGTGGAGCCGTACATACTATTATGGCGCAGGTTGAAGCGGTACATACTATTATGGGGCAGTTTGGGGGGGGGGGGGGACATACTATTATGGGGCAGGGTGGAGGGGTACATACTATTATGGTGCAGGGGGGAGTGGTACTTACTATTGTGGGGCAGGATGGAGTGGTTCATACTATTATGGGGCAGGGTGGAGTGGTACATACTATTATGGTGCAGGGGGGAGTGGTACATACTATTATGGGGCAGGGTGGAGTGGTACATACTATTATGGCGCAGGGTGCGGGGGTACATACTATTATGGGGCAGGGTGGAGGGGTACATATTATGTGGCAGGGTGGAGCGGTACATATTATGGGGCAGGGTGGAGGGGTACATGCTATTATGGGGCAGGGTGGAGGGGTACATGCTATTATGGGGCAGGGGGGGAAAGGTACATACTATTATGGGGAAGGATGAAGTGGTACATACTATTACGGGGCAGGATGGATCCGTACATATTATTATGGCGCAGGTTGAAGCGATACATACTATTATGGGGCAGGGTGGGGGGGTACATACTATTATGGGGCAGGGTGGAGGGGTACATGCTATTATGGGACAGGGTGGAGCCGTACATACTATTATGGGGCAGGGTGGAGCCGGACATACTATTATGGGGCAGGGTGGAGCGGGACATACTATTATGGGGCAGGGTGGAGCGGGATATACTATTATGGGGCAGGGTGGAGCTGGACATACTATTATGGGGCAGGGTGGAGCGGAACATACTATTATGGGGGAGGGGTACATACTATCATGGGGCAGGCTGGAGCGGAACATACTATTATGGGGCAGGGTGGAGCGGTACATACTATTATGGTGCAGGGGGGAGTGGTACATAGTATTATGGTGCAGGGGGGAGTGGTACATACTATTATGGTGCAGGGGGGAGTGGTACATACTATTATGGGGAAGGGTGGAGCGGGACATACTATTATGGGGCAGGGTGGACCGGTACATACTATTATGGGGCAGGGTGGAGCGGTACATACTATTATGGGGCAGGGTGGAGCGGTACATACTATTATGGGGCAGGGTGGAGCGGTACATACTATTACGGGGCAGGGTGGAGCAGGACATACTATTACGGGGCAGGGTGGAGTTGTACATTCTATTATGGTGCATGGTGGAGCGGTATATACTATTATGGCGCATGGTAATGCGGTACATACTATTATGGGGCAGGGTGGAGGGGTACATACTATTATGGGGCAGGGTGGAGCCGTACATACTATTATGGGGCAGGGTGGAGCGGTACATGCTATTATGTGGCAGGGTGGAGGGGTACATGCTATTATGGGGAAGGGGGGAGTGGTACATACTATTATGGTGCAGGGGGCAGTGGTACATACTGTTATGGTGCAGGGGGCAGTGGTACATACTATTATGGTGCATGGGGCAGTGGTACATACTATTATGGGGCAGGGGGCAGTGGTATATACTATTATGGGGCAGGATGGAGCCGTACATACTATTATGGGGCAGGGTGGAGCCATACATACTATTATGGGGCAGGGTGGAGCCGTACATACAATTATGGGGCAGGGTGGAGCTGTACATACTATTATGGGGCAGGGTGGAGCCGTACATACTATTATGGTGCAGGGTGGAGCCGTACATACTATTATGGGGCTGGGTGGAGCCGTACATACTATTATGGGGCAGGGTGGAGCGGTACATACTATTATGGGGCAGGGTGGAGCGGTACATACTATTATGGATCAGGATGGACCGGTACATACTATTGTGGGGCAGGGTGAAGCAGTACATACTATTATGGGGCAGGGTGGACCGTTACATACTATTATGGGGCAGGGTGGAGGGGTACATACTATTATGGTGCACGGGTGAGTGGTACATAGTATTATGGTGCAGGGGGGAGTGGTACATACTATTATGGTGCAGGGGGGAGTGGTACATACTATTATGGTGCAGGTTGGAGTGGTACATACTATTATGGCGCAGGGTGAAGCGGTACATACTATTATGGCGCAGGGTGAAGTGGTACATACTATTATGGGGCAGGGTGGAGGGGTACATATTATGGGGCAGGGTGGAGGGGTACATACTATTATGGTGCAGGTTGGAGTGGTACATACTATTATGGCGCAGGGTGAAGTGGTACATACTATTATGGGGAAGGGTGGAGGGGTACATATTATGGGGCAGGGTGGAGGGGTACATATTATGGGGCAGGGTGGAGGGGTACATATTATGGGGCAGGGTGGAGGGGTACATGCTATTATGGGGCAGGGTGGAGGGGTACATGCTAATATGGAGCAGGGGGGAGTGGTACATACTATTATGGTGCAGGGTGGAGTGGTACATACTATTATGGTGCAGGGTGGAGGGGTACATACTATTATGGGGCAGGGTGGAGCCGTACATACTATTACGGGGCAGGATGGAGCGGTACATACTATTATGGCGCAGTTTGAAGCGGTACATACTATTATGGGGCAGGGTGGAGCCGTACATACTATTATGGGGCAGGGTGGAGCCGTACATACTATTATGGGGCTGGGTGGAACCGTACATACTATTATGGGGCAGGGTGGAGCGGTACATACTATTATGGGGCAGGGTGGAGCGGTACATACTATTATGGATCAGGATGGACCGGTACATACTATTGTGGGGCAGGGTGAAGCAGTACATACTATTATGGGGCAGGGTGGACCGTTACATACTATTATGGGGCAGGGTGGAGGGGTACATACTATTATGGTGCAAGGGGGAGTGGTACATAGTATTATGGTGCAGGGGGGAGTGGTACATACTATTATGGTGCAGGGGGGAGTGGTACATACTATTATGGTGCAGGTTGGAGTGGTACATACTATTATGGCGCAGGGTGAAGCGGTACATACTATTATGGCGCAGGGTGAAGTGGTACATACTATTATGGGGCAGGGTGGAGGGGTACATATTATGGGGCAGGGTGGAGGGGTACATACTATTATGGTGCAGGTTGGAGTGGTACATACTATTATGGCGCAGGGTGAAGCGGTACATACTATTATGGCGCAGGGTGAAGTGGTACATACTATTATGGGGAAGGGTGGAGGGGTACATATTATGGGGCAGGGTGGAGGGGTACATATTATGGGGCAGGGTGGAGGGGTACATATTATGGGGCAGGGTGGAGGGGTACATATTATGGGGCAGGGTGGTGCGGTACATATTATGGGGCAGGGTGGAGCGGTACATATTATGGGGCAGGGTGGAGGGGTACATGCTATTATGGGGCAGGGGGGAGTGGTACATACTATTATGGTGCAGGGTGGAGTGGTACATACTATTATGGTGCAGGGTGGAGTGGTACATACTATTATGGGGCAGGGTGGAGCGGTACATACTATTATGGCGCAGTTTGAAGCGGTACATACTATTATGGGGCAGGGTGGAGGGGTACATGCTATTATGGGGCAGGGTGGAGGGGTACATGCTATTGTGGGGCAGGGGGGAGTGGTACATACTATTATGGTGCAGGGGGAGTGGTACATACTGTTATGGGGAAGGATGGAGTGGTACATACTATTATGGGGCAGGGTGAAGTGGTACATACTATTATGGGGCAGGGTGGAGGGGTACATATTATGGGGCAGGGTGGAGGGGTACATATTATGAGGCAGGGTGGAGGGGTACATATTATGGGGCAGGGTGAAGCGGTACATATTATGGGGCAGGGTGGCGGGGTACATATTATGGGGCAGGGGTGGAACGGTACATATTATGGGGCAGGGTGGAGCGGTGCATATTATGGGGCAGGGTGGAGCGGTACATATTATGGGGCAGGGTGGAGGGGTACATGCTATTTTGGGGCATGGTGGAGGGGTACATGCTATTATGGTGCAGGGGGCAGTGGTATATACTACTATGGGGCAGGATGGAGCGGTACATACTATTATGGGGCAGGGTGGAGCCGTACATACTATTATGGGGCAGGGTGGAGCCGTACATACTATTATGGGGCAGGGTGGAGCCGTACATACTATTATGGGGCAGGGTGGAGCCGTACATACTATTATGGGGCTGGGTGGAGCCGTACATACTATTATGGGGCAGGGTGGAGCGGTACATACTATTATGGGGCAGGGTGGAGCGGTACATACTATTATGGATCAGGATGGACCGGTACATACTATTATGGGGCAGGATGGACCGGTACATACTATTATGGGGCAGGGTGAAGCGGTACATACTATTATGGGGCAGGGTGGACCGGTACATACTATTATGGGGTAGGGTGAAGCGGTACATACTATTATGGCGCAGGTTGGAGGGGGACATAATATTATGGTGCAGGGTGGAGGGGTACATACTATTATGGTGCAGGGGGGAGTGGTACATACTATTATGGTGCAGGGGGGAGTGGTACATACTATTATGGTGCAGGTTGGAGTGGTACATACTATTATGGCGCAGGGTGAAGCGGTACATACTATTATGGCGCAGGGTGAAGTGGTACATACTATTATGGGGAAGGGTGGAGGGGTACATATTATGGGGCAGGGTGGAGGGGTACATATTATGGGGCAGGGTGGAGGGGTACATATTATGGGGCAGGGTGGAGCGGTACATATTATGGGGCAGGGTGGAGCGGTACATATTATGGGGCAGGGGTGGAGCGGTACATATTATGGGGCAGGGTGGAGCGGTACATATTATGGGGCAGGGTGGAGGGGTACATGCTATTATGGGGCAGGGGGCAGTGGTACATACTATTATGGTGCAGGGGGGAGTGGTACATACTATTATGGGGAAGGGTGAAGCGGTACATACTATTATGGTGCAGGGTGGAGCGGTACATACTATTATGGTGCAGGGTGGAGGGGTACATACTATTATGGTGCAGGGGGGAGTGGTACATTTTATGGGGCAGGGTGGAGGGGTACATGCTATTGTGGGGCAGGGGGAGTGGTACATACTGTTATGGGGAAGGATGGAGTGGTACATACTATTATGGGGCAGGGTGGAGCCGTACATTCTATTACGGGGCAGGATGGAGCGGTACATACTATTATGGCGCAGGTTGAAGCGGTACATACTATTATGGGGCAGGATGGAGTGGTACATACTATTATGGAGCAGGGTGGAGCGGTATATATTATGGGGCAGGGTGGAGGGGTACATGCTATTATGCTGCAGGGTGGAGGGGTACACACTATTATGGTGCAGGGGGGAGTGGTACATAGTATTATGGTGCAGGGGGGAGTGGTACATACTATTATGGTGCAGGGGGGAGTGGTACATACTATTATGGTGCAGGGGGGAGTGGTACATACTATTATGGTGCAGGGGGGAGTGGTACATACTATTGTGCAGGGGGGAGTGGTACATGCTATTATGGGGCAGGTTGGAGTGGTACATACTATTATGGCGCAGGGTGAAGCGGTACATACTATTATGGGGCAGGGTGGAGGGGTACATATTATGGGGCAGGGTGGAGCGGTACATATTATGGGGCAGGGTGGAGGGGTACATGCTATTATGGGGCAGGGGGGAGGGGTACATGCTATTATGGGGCAGGGGGGAGTGGTACATGCTATTATGGTGCAGGGGGCAGTGGTACATACTATTATGGTGCAGGGGGGAGTGGTACATACTATTATGGGGAAGGATGGAGTGGTACATACTATTATGGGGAAGGATGGAGTGGTACATACTATTATGGGGCAGGGTGGAGCCGTACATACTATTACAGGGCAGGGTGGAGCCGTACATACTATTATGGCGCAGGTTGAAGCGGTACATACTATTATGGGGCAGTTTGGGGGGGGTATACATACAATTATGGGGCAGGGTGGAGGGGTACATACTATTATGGTGCAGGGGGGAGTGGTACTTACTATTGTGGGGCAGGATGGAGTGGTTCATACTATTATGGGGCAGGGTGGAGTGGTACATACTATTATGGTGCAGGGGGGAGTGGTACATACTATTATGGGGCAGGGTGGAGTGGTACATACTATTATGGCGCAGGGTGCGGGGGTACATACTATTATGGGGCAGGGTGGAGGGGTACATATTATGTGGCAGGGTGGAGCGGTACATATTATGGGGCAGGGTGGAGGGGTACATGCTATTATGGGGCAGGGTTGAGGGGTACATGCTATTATGGGGCAGGGGGGGAAAGGTACATACTATTATGGGGAAGGATGAAGTGGTACATACTATTACGGGGCAGGATGGATCCGTACATATTATTATGGCGCAGGTTGAAGCGGTACATACTATTATGGGGCAGGGTGGGGGGGGTACATACTATTATGGGGCAGGGTGGAGGGGTACATGCTATTATGGGACAGGGTGGAGCCGTACATACTATTATGGGGCAGGGTGGAGCGGGACATACTATTATGGGGCAGGGTGGAGCGGGACATACTATTATGGGGCAGGGTGGAGCGGGACATACTATTATGGGGCAGGGTGGAGCGGGACATACTATTATGGGGCAGGGTGGAGCGGGACATACTATTATGGGGCAGGGTGGAGCTGGACATACTATTATGGGGCAGCGTGGAGCGACACATACTATTATGGGGGAGGGGTACATACTATCATGGGGCAGGCTGGAGCGGAACATACTATTATGAGGCAGGGTGGAGCGGTACATACTATTATGGTGCAGGGGGAGCGGTACATAGTATTATGGTGCAGGGGGGAGTGGTACATACTAATATGGTGCAGGGGGGAGTGGTACATACTATTATGGGGAAGGGTGGAGCGGGACATACTATTATGGGGCAGGGTGGACCGGTACATACTATTATGGGGCAGGGTGGAGCGGTACATAATATTATGGGGCAGGGTGGAGCGGTACATACTATTATGGGGCAGGGTGGAGCGGTACATACTATTACGGGGCAGGGTGGAGCAGGACATACTATTACGGGGCAGGGTGGAGTTGTACATTCTATTATGGTGCATGGTGGAGCGGTATATACTATTATGGCGCATGGTAATGCGGTACATACTATTATGGGGCAGGATGGAGCGGTACATACTATTATGGGGCAGGGTGGAGCGGTACATGCTATTATGGGGCAGGGTGGAGGGGTACATGCTATTATGGGGCACGGGGGAGTGGTACATACTATTATGGTGCAGGGGGCAGTGGTACATACTGTTATGGTGCAGGGGGCAGTGGTACATACTATTATGGTGCAGGGGGCAGTGGTACATACTATTATGGGGCAGGGGGCAGTGGTATATACTATTATGGGGCAGGATGGAGCCGTACATACTATTATGGGGCAGGGTGGAGCCGTACATACTATTATGGGGCAGGGTGGAGCCGTACATACTATTATGGGGCAGGGTGGAGCCGTACATACTATTATGGGGCAGGGTGGAGCCGTACATACTATTATGGGGCAGGGTGGAGCCGTACATACTATTATGGGGCAGGGTGGAGCGGTACATACTATTATGGGGCAGGGTGGAGCGGTACATACTATTATGGATCAGGATGGACCGGTACATACTATTGTGGGGCAGGGTGAAGCAGTACATACTATTATGGGGCAGGGTGGACCGTTACATACTATTATGGGGCAGGGTGGAGGGGTACATACTATTATGGTGCAGGGGGGAGTGGTACATAGTATTATGATGCAGGGGGGAGTGGTACATACTATTATGGTGCAGGGGGGAGTGGTACATACTATTATGGTGCAGGTTGGAGTGGTACATACTATTATGGCGCAGGGTGAAGCGGTACATACTATTATGGCGCAGGGTGAAGTGGTACATACTATTATGGGGCAGGGTGGAGGGGTACATATTATGGGGCAGGGTGGAGGGGTACATATTATGGGGCAGGGTGGAGGGGTACATATTATGGGGCAGGGTGGTGCGGTACATATTATGGGGCAGGGTGGAGCGGTACATATTATGGGGCAGGGTGGAGGGGTACATGCTATTATGGGGCAGGGTGGAGGGGTACATGCTATTATGGTGCAGGGGGGAGTGGTACATACTATTATGGTGCAGGGTGGAGTGGTACATACTATTATGGGGCAGGGTGGAGCTGTACATACTATTACGGGGCAGGATGGAGCGGTACATACTATTATGGCGCAGTTTGAAGCGGTACATACTATTATGGGGCAGGGTGGAGGGGTACATGCTATTATGGGGCAGGGTGGAGGGGTACATGCTATTGTGGGGCAGGGGGGAGTGGTACATACTATTATGGTGCAGGGGGAGTGGTACATACTGTTATGGGGAAGGATGGAGTGGTACATACTATAATGGGGCAGGGTGAAGTGGTACATACTATTATGGGCAGGGTGGAGGGGTACATATTATGGGGCAGGGTGGAGGGGTACATATTATGGGGCAGGGTGGAGGGGTACATATTATTGGGCAGGGTGAAGCGGTACATATTATGGGGCAGGGTGGAGGGGTACATATTATGGGGCAGGGGTGGAGCGGTACATATTATGGGGCAGGGTGGAGCGGTGCATATTATGGGGCAGGGTGGAGCCGTACATATTATGGGGCAGGGTGGAGGGGTACATGCTATTTTGGGGCAGGGTGGAGGGGTACATGCTATTATGGTGCAGGGGGCAGTGGTATATACTATTATGGGGCAGGATGGAGCGGTACATACTATTATGGGGCAGGGTGGAGCCGTACATACTATTATGGGGCAGGGTGGAGCCGTACATACTATTATGGGGCAGGGTGGAGCCGTACATACTATTATGGGGCAGGGTGGAGCGGTACATACTATTATGGTACAGGGAGGGGTGGTACATACTATTATGGGGCAGGGTGGAGTGGTACATACTATTATGGGGCAAGGTGGAGGGGTATATACTATTATGGGGCAGGGTGGAGCCGTACATACTATTATGGGGCAGGGTGGAGCCGTACATACTATTATGGGGCTGGGTGGAGCCGTACATACTATTATGGGGCAGGGTGGAGCGGTACATACTATTATGGGGCAGGGTGGAGCGGTACATACTATTATGGATCAGGATGGACCGGTACATACTATTATGGGGCAGGATGGACCGGTACATACTATTATGGGGCAGGGTGAAGCGGTACATACTATTATGGGGCAGGGTGGACCGGTACATACTATTATGGGGTAGGGTGAAGCGGTACATACTATTATGGCGTAGGTTGGAGGGGGACATACTATTATGGTGCAGGGTGGAGGGGTACATACTATTATGGTGCAGGGGGGAGTGGTACATACTATTATGGTGCAGGGGGGAGTGGTACATACTATTATGGTGCAGGTTGGAGTGGTACATACTATTATGGCGCAGGGTGAAGCGGTACATACTATTATGGCGCAGGGTGAAGTCGTACATACTATTATGGGGAAGGGTGGAGGGGTACATATTATGGGGCAGGGTGGAGGGGTACATATTATGGGGCAGGGTGGAGGGGTACATATTATGGGGCAGGGTGGAGGGGTACATATTATGGGGCAGGGTGGAGCGGTACATATTATGGGGCAGGGGTGGAGCGGTACATATTATGGGGCAGGGTGGAGGGGTACATGCTATTATGGGGCAGGGGGCAGTGGTACATACTATTATGGTGCAGGGGGGAGTGGTACATACTATTATGGGGAAGGATGGAGTGGTACATACTATTATGGGGAAGGGTGAAGCGGTACATACTATTATGGTGCAGGGTGGAGCGGTACATACTATTATGGTGCAGGGTGGAGGGGTACATACTATTATGGTGCAGGGGGGAGTGGTACATTTTATGGGGCAGGGTGGAGGGGTACATGCTATTGTGGGGCAGGGGGGAGTGGTACATACTATTATGGTGCAGGGGGAGTGGTACATACTGTTATGAAGAAGGATGGAGTGGTACATACTATTATGGGGCAGGGTGGAGCCGTACATTCTATTACGGGGCAGGATGGAGCGGTACATACTATTATGGCGCAGGTTGAAGCTGTACATACTATTATGGGGCAGGATGGAGTGGTACATACTATTATGGGGCAGGGTGGAGCGGTATATATTATGGGGCAGGGTGGAGGGGTACATGCTATTATGGGGCAGGGTGGAGCGGTACATGCTATTATGGGGCAGGGTGGAGGGGTGCATGCTATTATGGGGCAGGGGGGAGTGGTACATACTGTTATGGTGCAGGGGGCAGTGGTACATACTGTTATGATGCAGGGGGCAGTGGTACATACTATTATGGTGCAGGGGGCAGTGGTACATACTAATATGGGGCAGGGGGCAGAGGTATATACTATTATGGGGCAGGATGGAGCCGTACATACTATAATGGGGCAGGGTGGAGAGGTACATACTATTATGGGGCAGGATGGAGAGGTACATACTATTATGGGGCAGGATGGAGCCGTACATACTATTATGGGGCAGGGTGGAGCGATACATACTATTATGGGGCAGGGTTGAGCAGTACATACTATTATGGGGCAGGATGGAGCGGTACATGCTATTACGGGGCAGGGTGGAGCTGAACATACTATTACGGGGCAGGGTGGAGTTGTACATTCTATTATGGTGCATGGTCGAGCGGTATATACTATTATGGCGCATGGTAATGCGGTACATACTATTATGGGGCAGGATGGAGCGGCGCATACTATTATGGGGCAGGGTGGAGCGGTACATGCTATTATGTGGCAGGGTGGAGGGGTACATGCTATTATGGGGCAGGGGGGAGTGGTACATACTGTTATGGTGCAGGGGGCAGTGGTACATACTGTTATGATGCAGGGGGCAGTGGTACATACTATTATGGTGCAGGCGGCAGTGGTACATACTATTATGGGGCAGGGGGCAGAGGTATATACTATTATGGGGCAGGATGGAGCCGTACATACTATTATGGGGCAGGGTGGAGCCGTACATACTATTATGGGGCAGGGTGGAGCGATACATACTATTATGGGGCAGGGTGGAGCAGTACATACTATTATGGGGCAGGATGGAGCGGTACATGCTATTACGGGGCAGGGTGGAGCTGGACATACTATTACGGGGCAGGGTGGAGTTGTACATTCTATTATGGTGCATGGTCGAGCGGTATATACTATTATGGCGCATGGTAATGCGGTACATACTATTATGGGGCAGGATGGAGCGGTACATACTATTATGGGGCAGGGTGGAGCGGTACATGCTATTATGTGGCAGGGTGGAGGGGTACATGCTATTATGGGGCAGGGGGGAGTGGTACATACTATTATGGTGCAGGGGGCAGTGGTACATACTGTTATGGTGCAGGGGGCAGTTGTACATACTATTATGGTGCAGGGGGCAGTGGTACATACTATTATGGTGCAGGGGGCAGTGGTACATGCTATTATGGGGCAGGGGGCAGTGGTATATACTATTATGGGGCAGGATGGAGCGGTACATACTATTATGGGGCAGGGTGGAGCGGTACATACTATTATGGGCCAGGGTGGAGCCGTACATACTATTATGGGGCAGGGTGGAGCCGTACATACTATTATGGGGCAGGTTGGAGCCGTACATACTATTATGGGGCAGGGTGGAGCCGTACATACTATTATGGGGCAGGATGGAGCGCTACATACTATTATGGATCAGGATGGAGCGGTACATACTATTACGGGGCAGGGTGGAGCGGGACATTCTATTACGGGGCTGGGTGGAGTTGTACATTCTATTATGGTGCATGGTGGAGCGGTATATACTATTATGGTGCATGGTAATGTGGTACATACTATTATGGCGCAGGGTGGCTAATGTCTCAGTTGTCTTGGGGTTTCGATCTGTTTTATATTTCTCACATTGGCTCTTTTTCATCTTCAGGTTTTTTCAATATATGAACATCTTTTGATATCTTCTATACAACAGAATTTTCCTGATTGACCCATCAAGGATGAAGGAAGATGCAAACAAGATAGTGGAGAGTGTAATAAAACTCAGTCGGGAGATAATCTTCTTGCTTACTGGAGAGGTGAGAGATTCTGATGATGTCATATATCATTTTCATCTATGGTAATAACACATGATGTCACTGGAGAGGGGAGAGATTCTGATGATGTCACATTACATCATTCTTATGCATGGTAAAAGCAGATGATGTCACCGGAGAGGGGATGGACTCTGGAAATGTCTGCAGTAATATTTATTACTGTCTCCGCATGTACAGGACTACATACCGATCGTAGTGAAGAAGACCTCTAGTGATGGCTGTCGGACCCCTGTGTGTGATGGATGGGGAAGACCCCTGAGCCCAATCACAGGGCCCCCACCTCACCCCCTGATACATGAGGACATCAATGTACAGAAGATTCTAGAACTCACCAGCATGATGATTGAGCTGCTGACTGGAGAGGTGACGCTGCAGGGAATGCTGGGACATTATACAGTAACAGCACTGGAGGCTTCTGGGTAATGACTGTATATTGTGTTGTCAGGTTCCTATAAGGTGTCAGGATGTCGCTGTCTATTTCTCCATAGAGGAGTGGGATTATTTAGAAGGACACAAGGATCTGTACAAGGACGCCATGATGGAGACCTGCCAGCCGCTCCCTTCACCAGGTAATAGACGGGACTACATACACGGGGACTTTATTATCTGTATGTAAAGACTGACTTCAGTGTTTGTCTGTTTCCTCCAGTTCCATCCAGTAAGAGAAGCCCACCAGAGAGATGTCCCCGTCCTCTTCTTCCACAGGACCATCAGGTAGCTGGACATGTCCCTCTGATCTGTAGAAGGCTGTGAAGCTCTTGTCTTCAGTCTTATTAGATGTCTTCTACTTGTGTGATGAGGCCGGTGGAGATGGCAGGATTACCGCTGACCGGAGACATTACATGTTGTCTGGATCTTCTCCCAGTTCTCTGGCGGTGGAGACTGCTGGTGGGAATAAGAAGCCAAGAGGTTGGATTTATATTTATCTGCTCCTTTATTTTCCCCCTCGAGACAAACAGCAGATGTGTCTGGTAGACGCTGATCTCCTCCACTGAGACAGCATGCAACGTGTCTAGCCATGCCGGATAAAGATGTGTATGAGGTTCCTGAGTGGTCATAAACCCGCCATCTAACATCCATATCCGGCTTTTAGACCTGCAGCTATGTGGCTCAGATAACTACTCCTGTTAGGTCATATTTGGTCATCATGATGATTAATGATCCTTTCTGGTCATGTAAAACCTTCCACACGACTTCTCCAACCGTCTGTTGACTTTTACAATATTTGTCTCACAGCTTTTGTATCAGAATGAAAATCTGACCAATATTAATGCTACAGATACAAATGTGAGGGGCGATCAGCGGTGTAAAGAGGAGATTCCTACAGGTAACCGCCCAGGTGAGTAGTAACCACTAAATACAGCAGAGAGGAGTCACAGATTCTCCTCAGTCAGCGGCTGCAGATGGGTTATTCTGTGGTCTGTGGGATTATTGGGGATGACAGATCCTGCAGTCCGGGCCCCGTCCTCCCAGCTGGGTTATCCTGTAAGCCTGTTAGTGGCAGTAGATATCTGACACTGACAATGGTCGGCTCTGCTGCAGCTAGAAACACCATACCAAGAGCAAAAACCACCCAAACGGCTGTTCATGTCGGGTAATTGTTAATATCTATCAAACTACTCACGACTAGTTGTCCGTCATTCCGTGTGTGATGTGTGAGTTACATGCAGAGCCTGACAGCACCTGTGATGAAAGTTATTGCTGGCTCTTAGCACCGCCCCCTGATCACATGATACCCGCTACCTCAGTTGCTATGGATACAGTATATTCTATCTGGCATTTTTGTAGTTGGTTGTGTGACAGCTGCACACCCGTATGGAGACTCCAGTAAATGGCACCTCAGAAATGTCCACATGCATAGCTGGCGGTCCATACTGACCAATAACATTGAAGCATAGTCCTTCACCGCTCTCTTCACAACTCCTGAACGTGATATTATGTCGTTTCAAGTGCTAATGCCGCCAACACCAGTCCAGCCTTCATCTTATCGTCAACCGTTGTCCAGTGTTGAAACAAACCATTGCTTTCGTGCCAACATGCCCCCACAGAGGGTCCAATGCTGCCATAAAGCTAATGCAGCTTACATGATACAGCAACAAGCCACGATGTCACCTCAGCCACCATCTGAATTTCAAAAAAAAACTTACAGCTTTTATGCAAAAGCAACGCAGCAGAGTAATAGAGCTGTGTGTGTGTGACATGCATGTGATAGAGCTGTGTGTGCGTGTAATATGCATGTAGCAGAGCTGTGTGGTACATTATTCTACCAGAAAAACGGGTACTATAATGTATTAATAATTACTAGTAGACTGTATATTAATTTCTGGTGTTTGGAAGCTGATAGTCTTGTAGTCACTTATCCTGCCTGTTATGGAAGTATGATATTACTGCAGTCACACATTCTCTCCCGGGTTCGGTAATATTCATTGGTTTCTCGCTCTACTCTAGAATGTGACTTTGAGCAGGTGATCCATTAACATTTGAGTACTTTCTCTGTCACTACCCCGACTCCGTGCCTCCTGATTACCCCAGGAGAGGCCCTTTTACAAGGGACATACATTGTTTTTAGTTGTTCACAACCCCACGCTCCTACAGAGTTTTGAGTAGTAGTCCCTTGTAAAAGCTTGCATGGACTGAATGCCTGGGCAAAGCCACTGAGTCATTCGTGTTTCAGCATAGTTGAAAACCAAACGACAGATCATTCATTGTAAACTACGGCTGTTCAGTACTGACTGACCGCTGCTTACAGTGAATGGAGAGGGGCGAGGGAGAGCAGGGAGAGAACTGTCCTCCAGTCGCCTGCCTCCCTGCTGGCTGCGCTGTCAGTGATCCAGCATTACTCGCTCCTGTGTAACTGCACAGGAGCGAGTATACACAGGGTCGAGTGTGGGGCATTGTTTGCCTGACACTCATGTCGTGTAAAAGGGCCTTTAGACTAATGGAGGATTAATAACTTAGGGCATTTTACTTGGGCTGACGAATCATTCAGATTCCCGCGATTCATACCACAGTGGAATGGCCTATTTAAACGAATGAATTTGAGCTTTGATCATTCAGTACAAATGCACAAAATTAGCTCACTATTTGTTTAACGTTACGCTGACTCTTCAGTCCGCTTAAAAAATATCGTTAGTTCGCTAGCTTCTCACGCCGTGTAAACACCCCCGCTCAGCGCATCACATAGGAGGTGAAGCACTGAACGAGAAGCGGACAAGAATCCCGTTATCCAGCGCTGAAGTCTTCCTATGTAAATGATCTGATCAAGCGCTGATGACTTTACTGGTGACGTCAGCGCTGCTCAAGTCATTTAAACGATTGTCAGCCCGTGTAAAAGGGCCATAAGTGCACACCCCGACTGAACAACAAAACAGTGATTCGTTCTCTTATCATCCATTCTTCAGTTCATGTGTGCATAAAAACACAATCGGCCCGGGTGAACAGGCAGTCATTCATCTATGAACGACTGCCTGTTTACCGTGAGTAGAGGCGAATGATCCCCGACCCGCTCCGCCTCCATTCACTAGTGCGGATCATTCTTGTGTAAAAACCCAGGAACGATCATCATTGGGATGACTAGTCCGGCATCTGCCCCCGACAGGTCGTCCCATGTAAAAGCACCCTAAGATTGTGGGTCATGTTAGTGGTGTAGATTGGGGAGAATCATATCTCCGGAATCATGAGAAAATACCGAGTCCACCGCATCCACTTCCATGTTTGTACGGCCTTTGAGTCGGCCAAAACGGATATCATCTGAATGAATAATCTCTCCTCTGCCATGTTTGATGTATGTCATTGCTTCCCTCTAGGAATCCCTTCTGGGGAGATATGACCAAAGTATTGTATTGTATAAACATGCGGACATTTCCTGCATCCAATCAGCCGGCCTCCCTCTGATGTCACCGGTAGTGTTGGGGGGACTGAAACGTCATATCACTGCCCGCCGCCGCTGCTCACCTGCTGCTGGGGCTACAGTCAGGCATTGCTGCCATTCACGCTCTGTAGCCCTTTCCTCTGTTCACTCCCTGGCTGCTGCCTGTGGGGTTCCTGCACGTTCCTGCCCGGTTTCTTAACCCCTTAAGGACCAGACACTTTTTAGAGATTTTACCCTTGTGGTGGTTAACCTGTCCTATTTTTTTTACCTTCAGCTACCAAAATTATTTTTGCTGACTTGTAGCGCATTATTTACGCCACAGGTAAACGTTGTGTGGGGGAAAAAAAACAAGAAATGTCACCCTGTCTCCCAGAAAAAAATGCAATAAAAAGCGATCAAAAAGCCGTATGTATTCTGAATTGGTGCTAACGGAAACTACAGGACATCCTGCTAAAAATGAGGCCTTGCTCAACTACGTCGACGTAAAAATAAAAAACCTATTTCGCGCAGAAGATGGCGGCAAAAAATAACTTTAAAAAATTAAATGTCTGAAAAAAAGGAGTAGTAGAATAAAAAAAAACGACACAAGTTTTTGGTATCGTAGTAATCCAACAGCCCCATAGAATAAAGGTATCATGTCACTTTTGTTGCAGTTTCTGCACCGTAGAAACAAGACGCACTGAAAAATGGCGGAATGTTGTTTTTATTTTCATTTTACTCCACTTTTCAGTACCTTATATGGTACATTAAATAACACCATTGAAAAATATAACTTGTCTCACAAAAAACAAGCCCTCATACAGCGACTTCGGGAGTTAAGATTTTTGTAAGGGCGCATTCAGACGATCATATACCGGCAGCCGGCCGATATACGGCATCTCTCTCTGCAGGGGGTAGAGGCTGGAAGAGCTGGGAGCAGTGCTCTGAGCTCCCGCCGCCTCTCTGCCTCCTCTCTGCCCCCTGCACTATTTTCAATGAGTAGGGGTGGGGGTGGAGCTAAATCACGGCACTTAGTCCCCGCCCCATCCCGCCCCTCTCATTGCAAATAGTGCAGAGGGGCGGAGAAGAGGCAGAGAGGGGGCGGGAGCTCAGATCACTGCTCCCGACTCTTCCAGCCTCTACCCCCTGCAGAAAAAGCAAAATGGAAAAGAGAAGGGCTGTGTCATTAAGGGGTTAAGGACCGGGCTATTTACTACCTTAAGGACCAGACACTTTTTAGGGATTTTACTAGAGATGAGCGAACGTACTCGTTTCGAGTAATTACTCGATCGAGTACCGCCATTTTCGAGTACTTCAGTACTCGAGTGAAAAGATCCGGGGGGCGGGAACTGGTTTTGATATATAATACGTATGGTTTTGGATTACAGGCCGCATACAGCGTCGGTTTTGGTTGGCGACGGCTTTGGGTTATTCTCTTTCGTATGTATATATTGTTGTATTCTGTAATTTTTATTCACTTGTGTATGTAATCATGTTTTTTACTATCTATGCCCCCCATGACGTCATATAAGACCTCTAGGGGACATTCACTTTTTTTTTTTTTTTTATTTGACACTTTCCCACTGTAGCTGGGGCATCCATAGGCATAGGATGCCCCTTAGGATGGCAGAGCTGGGCAGGGTCTAGTATGACCCTCTAGCTCTGCTGTAGCAGGGAACGCCGGTGGTCACATGACTCCCCGGCTCCCATAGTGAAAGTTACACTTTTACTTTCACTTTTGAGTGCATAGTGCTTATTGAGCGCTGTGTACTCGGAGAAGGAAAAGGCAGAAAGGGTTAAAAACCCCTCCTGCATTCCACTCTGGGTTATCAGCTGTCACTAACAGCTGACAGCCTGTCCTGCATCTGATTGATTGCAGAGACAGGAGGTTTAAAGCGCTACCGTAAGCCCAGGACCAGGCACCGTATATTTACCGCGCCTGGTCCCTAACTCCTTCCCGCTCCAGGATGTGCATTTACCTCCTGGAGCGTCAGGGTATGTATGAAGAGAGGTCACGGGCGACCTCTCAGCATACATAGCGGGCGTCAGCTGTTTATTACAGCTGACACTCACGGGCAATAGCCTGTGAAGCTTAGGTCCATTGAGGCCTGTGGGGGCCTAAGGTCTATGTAGACCTGGTGCTGATCTGTGAGGGACCTGGAAGCACAGAGCGGACAAGGGGTAGTTCGCCCCTTGCTCATTGCCTGTCGGGGCGAATCACCTTCATGGAAGGCCCGCTGGAGGAAGCGGTGTGCATTGCTGTGTGGACTGTGACAGACAACAGTGTGAAGTTGCATATGACATGCTGGACTGTATATATACTGAATACGCTGCTATGCTGAAATAAACGCTGGAGGAACCAGTATTTGGACTTTACCCTGTGTTTTCTGGACATCATTGTGGTGCTGCCACCCCTGGGCAGGGGAAAGCAGGCAAGAGATCCTGGGCAAGTAACCTATATATTAGGAGAGTCAGCTCAGGTAGAGAGCGGGACTGCAGTGTGAACGGCAGTCAGAGACCAAGACACAGGTATACAGTATCCAATACAGGCTTGGCCTGCGTTTATTAAAAAAGTTCACAAAATAAACAAAACACAGCGTTCGCTTTAGGCACAAACAAAATCCTGCTTCTCCAGCACTAACTAAACAGAGTCGTTCCCTGACTATACGTTACGGCTAGCTGCAGCCGCATGAACGCAAAGCATTTTGCACTAAGTCCAGTTTCTTTTGATCTTGGTCAGGAACACAGCGTCTCTTGAGACCAGCAGCTTCCAGCATACTTAGCTGCACCCGGACTCCCTCTGTCTGCAGCCTTGCGGACTTAATTGCCCAGCCTCTGCACCTGAGGAGCTTGCCTCCCCATAATAAGACCTGGAGTGGAGGGAGTGGAATGAACAGCCCCACTACCGAGCCTGCCATCCATTCCAAAAAAAACAGGCCCCAAACATGTTTTATCAAAAACATCTCCAACAACGACCTTTGCTGGAGATCACACTACATTTCCTGGTTTTCCCGAGTCCCATGTAGTGAGACACAAACTCCCTTTACTCCTAATGGGCATAATATATGAACCCAGACAAAACATAATTAACCCCTTCAGTGTCTCACTCATATATATATATATTAGTGATGGCAGCTGTAATTCCAGTGTGTATGTCATGCATTGTAATGATTGTGTACAGTGGTCACATGTTATACATAATGACATTGTGGCCAGTGATTGGATGTAGTGATCGCGGGTAGGTCTGACATCCTAAAGGCCTCATGTCCTCTAGGAAATTCGGGCCCACGTGGATTCTCCCTTTCCCGCGGACATGAGGCCTGAAAATAAGATTTACTCACCTGTCCGGACGCTGCAGATCTCCCCTCCGTTGCGTCTGAATCTTCTTTCTTCGGGCTGGCGTATGTGCTCAGCATGCTGGCAGTGTGCCGTGCGCATGCACTGTGCACTCTTTTTTTTTTTTTTCAACTCCTGCTCTCCCGCAGCAGAGCAGAAATTCAGCTACGGGTGCACCGCGGATACGAACGGCTTCCATAGGCTTCAATGGAAGCCTGGGGGGGCCGTCCGTGCAGGAAACCCGCAGGAAATGCAGCATGCTGCGGGTGATTTCCCACACGTGCGATACGCGCGGCAGGGAAAAAGGAAATCCGCAGGTATTTACTTACCTGCGGGTGTCCAATGTATCCCTATGGGCGCGGATCATGCGTGCGAGACACCTGCACGGATTTGCTAAAGCCAATTACCTAGTGGACATGAAGCCAAAACATAGAGGAACTACCCTGACCAGATTTTCATCTCATGTTCCAATCCATACAAATAAAGAGAAGAGAAAATCTGCACTTTAATATTTTCCTGTTTCTCCTCTGTACCTCCTATAATTGTATATTGTTATGTTGGATTCTTCTGGTTTTAGTATTGGTTCATATTTCTATTCAGGTGTATATACCATAGGATCAAGGATGAATGAAGACACAAACAAGATGGCGGAGAGAATAATAAATCTCACCCTAGAAATACTCGTCCAGTTTACTGGAGAGGTGAGAGATTCTGATGATGTCACTTTATATAATTCTTATCTATGGTAATAACAGATGATGTCACTGGAGAGGTGATGGACTCTGGAAATGTCTACAGTAATATTTATTACTGTCTCCCCATATACAGGATTACACAGTAGTGAAGAAGACCTCTAGTAATGGCTGCCGGGCCCCTGTATGTGATGGATGGGGGAGACCCCTGAGCCTAATCACGGGGCCCCCACCTCACCCCCTGATACATGATGACATCAATGTACAGAAGATTCTTGAACTCACCAACAAGATGATTGAGCTGCTGACTGGAGAGGTGATGCTGCAGGGAATGCTGGGACATTATACAATAACAGCACTGGAGGCTTCTGGGTAATGACTGTATATTGTGTTGTCAGGTTCCTATAAGGTGTCAGGATGTTGCTGTCTATTTCTCCATGGAGGAGTGGGAGTATTTAGAAGGACGCAAAGATCTGTACAAGGAGGCCATGATGGAGACCCGCCAGCCGCTCCCATCACCAGGTAATAGAGAGGACTAAATACACGGGGACTTTATTATCTGTATGTAAAGAATGACTTCAGTCTCTGTCTGTGTGTCCTCCAGTTCCATCCAGTAAGAGAAGCCCACCAGAGAGATGTCCCCGTCCTCTTCTTCCACAAGACCACCAGGTAGATGGAGATGTCCCTCTGATCTGTGAAGCTTTTGTCTTCAGTCTTTATAACACTCTTTGTATAAGAACAATAAAATAATCCCGCCTCTAGAAGTTGTTATTTTGCTGCAAAACTCAGCATGCAGGTAAATCTCAGGCAGATATACAAATGATCAGAGTTGTGGCAGGATTAGATGATTAGTCTTGCCACTTGAGGCCCCCAACAGTGGTTCCACCGTTGCCTTATAAGTGTCTCCCAGAGACTCCTTGTGTGTAGTGACCTCTTTTTCCCCTTGTGTAGAACTTGTTGACCCCTAGATGCCTCTACGATGGAATCAAAGAGATTTCACCCAGTTAACAGAATTGTGGTGCATTATTGGAATGCCATAAGCTGGATGGTCATATCAACAAATTTCCTGCCACCTGGGCTGCTCTGCCCAGAATGTTAGGACGTGCGGGTACCAAGGAATGTGTAAGGATGCCAACAGGCGACCGGTCTCAGGACCCCCTCAACAGACCAGAAATAAGTGAGAATCTTATGATCATTCAGCAAAAACAAGTAGCTTCTACTGTTTTGTTGTCTGCCATCTAGAGACAGTTGGCCCGTGTCTATCAGAACCATTTCTAGGCACTCGGCTGAAGAACATTTGGTATCAAGGTGCCCATTAGGTATATCTCCTTTGACCTCCACCGACCAGCACCTCATTTTTGTGTTAGTGTTGTGAATGACGAAACTAGATTGCTATGGAGTGGAATCAGGTTGTTTTCAGCGGCAAATCCAGGTTTTGCTTCAGTACTGATGACAGCTGTGTTCATGTCTAAAGACCTAGGGATGAGGGCCTTTGCTGAGGAGCAGCACACTACCCCTATTGCTTGTCTGATGGCCTGGGGGACATTGCATATGGTAGTCGGTCACCCCCAGTAGTGGTACGAGAGATAATGACTGCTCAGCGATATTTGTCAGACCATCCTATAGCCACGTGTGTTGCCTCTTATGGTAGAGCCTCCAAGAGGCATATTCCAATAGACAATGCTAGGCTTTACACAGTAAGGATGCGACAGGAATGCCCTCACAACATTCCCACTAGAGATGAGCGAGTACCAAAATGCTCAGGTCCTCGTTATACGAGTCAAGCTTTTTGTAAAATTCAAGAGCTCTATTCGAGTAACAAACCCCATTGAAGTCAATGGGAGACTCTCTGCCCCCCCCCTCTCTCTCCCCCTCTGCCCCCCCTCTGCCTCCCCCTCTCTGACCCCCCTCTCTGCCCCCCCTCTCTTCTCTCTCTCTCTCTCTCTCTCTCTCTCTCTCTAATACTCGAAGGAGCATCAAGCTCGGACAAGCATGTTAGCTCAACTGTAATTGCCACACTCCTGTGGCCTGCCTGGTCACCTGATTTATTGCCAATAGAAGATGTATAGGACCATCTGGATTGCCAACTTCGACAGCCTATGAGTTTGTACGATCTACAGACTCAGAGCTAATGCACTGTGATATGCTGGTTGATACAACACAGAACCTGTATGCCTCCATGCCCACCCGTATCACATCTTGTGTCAAAGCTAGAGGCAGCCAAATGGGGTATTAGAGCCTCCATGCCCACCCGTATCACATCTTGTGTCAAAGCTAGAGGCAGCCAAATGGGGTACTAGAGCCTCCATGCTGCCCGTATCACATCTTAAATTCAAGCTACAGGCGGTACAACAGGGTACTATAAGCCTCCCTTCAAGGGTCACATTTTCTGCAGTAAATTGTTCTTTTGCTCTGATATTGTAATCACGTACCTTACTTATTACATTACAATCACACAGAGAAAGTTTCATTCTATCCCGACAACTCCTTTTAGGGCAGGAATGGTTTTTAACAGTGACTGTATATTTTATTTTTGAGGATGGTAGACAGATTCCTGAGGGGTCATTGAGCCGCCGTGTAACATATCTGCAGGTCTAGAAGCCGGATATATATATATATATATATATATATATATATATATATATATATATATATCCGGCTTCTAGACCTGCAGATATGTGGCTCAGATAACTACTCCTGTCAGGTCATTTAGGTCATCTTGATGATTAACCCCTTAATGACACGGCCTATTTTGGCGTTGAGGACCAAGCGATTTTTTGGTATTTTTCCATCTCCATTTTTCAAAAGCCATAACTTTTTTATTTTTCCGTGGACGCGGCCGTATAAGGGCTTGTTTTTTGCGTGGCGATCTGTAGTTTTTATCGGTGCCACTTTTGGGTATATAGACAATATCGTAAAATTTTTTTTTTTTTTTTTTAATGATAACAGGGAGAGAAAACGCATCAATTCTGCCATAGATTTTTATTTTTTTTACAGCGTTAATCATGCAGCATAAATGACAAACTCAATTTTTTCTGCGGGTCGGTATGGTAACAACGATACCAAAATTGTTATATTTTTTTTAGGTTTTTACACTTTTTTGCAATAAAACCCCCTTTTTTTGGAAATCTTTTTTTTTTCTCTATAGCTGCATTCAAAGTCATGTAACTTTTTTATTTTTCTATGTACGGAGCTCTTTAAGGGCTTATTTTTTGCGAGACGAGCTGTAGTTTTTATTGGTACCATTTTGGGAAATGTACGGCTTTTTTGATCACTTTTATTGCATTTTTTGTGAGGCAAAATGCTAAAAATTAGCATTTTGCCTCTGTTTTTTAGCGGGTTTTTTTACGCTTTTTGTCGTACAAAATAAAAAGCGTGTTCAACTTTTTGTACACGTCGTTACGGACGCGTCAATATCCAATATGTGGGGTTTTAGTTTTTTTTCCCTTTTTTTATGCTAATATTAGAAAAAGCATAAAAAAGGGGTTTTTTACATTTTTTTTTTTACATTTTTCTTTTTTTTACACTTTTCTTTTTTTTATACTATTTGAGTCCCTCTGAGGGACTTACATCACTGTGCCTATGATCGCTGTCATAAGGCATGGCAAAGCTACTGCTCTGCCATGCCTTATCGCTTGTACAGCGATTATAGGCACAGGCAATACAGGACGCCAGTGTCTGGCGTCCTGTTGCCATGGTGACAGGCCGGGCTCTCGCGATAACATCGCGAGTTCCGGCCGGAGACACACAGGGATCGCGATCCCTCTGTGAACTCTTTCCCTGCCGCGATCTACTTAGATCGCGGCAGGGAAGGGGTTAACAGCGGCGGGCGCATCTCCGATGTCCCCCCGCTGTTGGAGCGGGACGCCGGCTGTGACTGACAGCCGGCTCCCGCTGCAGGATAGCGCGGGATCTTATGTGATCCCGTGCTATCTCCAGGACGTACCAGGTACGTCATGTTGCGGGAAGTACCAGGCTGCCATGACGTACCAGGTACGTCCAGGAGCGGGAAGGGGTTAATGATCTTTTCTTATCATGTAAAACCTTTCACACGACTTCTCCAACCGTCTGCTGACTTTTACATTTTTCTCACAGCTTTTGTATGAGGATGAATATCTGACCAATAATGATGATAAAGTAACAATTGTGACAGGCAAACAGGAGTTTAAAGAGGAGATTCCTACAGGTAACTGCCCAGGTGAGTAGTAACCACTAAATACAGCAGAGAGGAGTCACGGATTCTCCTCAGTGAGCGGCTGCAGATATGTTATTCTGTGGTCTGTGGGATTATTGGGGATGACAGATGCTGCAGTCCGGACTCCGTCCTCCCAGCTGGTTCATCCTGTAAGCCTTTAAGTGGAAGTAGATATATTAGACTGTAGACCCCCAGTCATCAGGGCAGTATGACTACTGGTCTGTAGTAATTTGACCATTTTGGCTGACCATCATGTTAAAAATTATATACAAACTTGTTGAAATACCCGGCTTCGCCCAAGTTAATTTCATCCAGGTGTTTACATGTAGTTTGCACAAAAAAGTTTATCAAGATGTGATTACTTCAAAAGGAACCGAAGAATAAAATAGGTATTCACATAGAGGAGCGTTAAATTCTTTTCAGGCTGCATGTACCAATGTCCCTTTGCAGAATGTGCCACCCCTCCCATTCTCCTCACTTAAGACCTAAACAATGCTCGGGTAAAATTGACGCTTGTACGACACCAGGATGTTACATTACATAAGGGTGTACTTACTTTTGCAATTGCCATTGAGTAATTGAGTTGTGACCCTTTTGCTTTACTTGTTTGTATGACACCAGGAAGTTAGAGAATTAAATTAGGTATATTACATAGGGCTGTCAATACTTTTGCACTTAGCAGTGAATAACCAATTTATGACCCCTTTACTTTTCCTATTTAGGACCTAAACTTTTGTGCCAAGTTTCATGTTTGTATGACACCGGGAAGTTAGAGAATTAGTGGCCAGTCAGTGAGGGCTTTCACATATATATGATCGTTCATGATGGCTTATATAAGACTGTCTGCCAAAAGTCATCTGTCTGGTTGGATTTTGCAGGTAGCAGAATGGCTCGGTCTAACACCCTTTGCAGACCATTTTGATACTGCACTCCCACATTATATAAATATATTAGTAATATGTCCTCACCAAAAAGCCAGCATGGCCAACATGGTGATTCTGCGGTTCAAAGGAGTTGTGGTCATCTCAAAGCTTTATGACATCTTCATGAAAGAACCCTTGAGGAATCTGTAGAGTCTATGGATCACCATGGAGACACTCATTTTGATTGTCAGCAAATGAAAGTCCTGCCTCGTTCCTTCCTAGTGCAATCTGTTTTGGTGAGGCTTTTCTACATGTCATCAGTTTATGTCCTTCTCTCAGTGGACAAGAGACATGCTCTTCAGTCCAGAGTTCATTCCTGGAGGCTGGATCCTTGTCATCTGCTCTGCTTCTGTATGAGGATCCTGGCCAATCTAGTGGGCACAATAGAAGTGGTTCCCTTTGCCCAATTCCCTGCCAGACCCTAGTAGAGGTCATTCAATACAGTTAGGACTGGTCTCTCCTGTCTTTTGACTTCCACAATCACCTTCCTGCTCAGGTGTGGTGATCTCTGTTGTGGTGGCTCTACTCTCCTCTGGATTCTCCAGGGATGCTCCTTCCTCCCAGCCTGCTGACTCATCCTAGCAACAGATACTAATCGTTTGAGCAGGGGGGTATTGTTTCTTCATCTTATGGTTAGGGGTCACTGGACACCTCCAGAAGTCGTCTGTCTATCAACATTCTGGAACAATCTTTCTGTCTTCTGTTGACAAGTAGCCATTATGGAGCATCCATTTCACATCCAGACAGAAGATGGCATGGCTGTGACATGCATAAATCATCAGTGAGACCATAAAAGTGGCAGCGTGGGTCCTCTGCTATTTTTTTCTAATGGAATTTTTGTGTAGCCAAAAGATAGTGCCCAATATAAACACAGGCAACTGGCATCGCAGGTGCCGAATTCAACAATGTGGTACATTACATAGATACCGGGACAGAGTAATCATCACCCATGTATATACGTGCACTCCTTTTGCACACATAATGCTTGGCTAAAACGTTATATTTTATCTTTACCCGCTATTGCTAACGAACAGAATCACTGAAAAAAACTCCAAATGAACTAGATATAACAGAAAAAAAAAAGGGGGGGAGCGATAAAATGAACAAGAACCCCTATACCACCCCCTCCCGCCAACCACCTGACGCAACTCTTAAAGGGAAAGAAAAATAAAACTGAATTTTAACTTGAAAGACAAGTTAAGCAGGTGTCCTTCAATTTATTTCCCTCTTAACACCTAGACAGGAGCTCCCACTGCTGTCGTGGGACAGTTCACCCAACTACCCAGATCTTATCAAATTTCTCCGGGCATCCCCTGGCCATATACGTCAGTTTGTACATTGGGATTTCAGAATTGACCACACAGATCCATGCATTTCTGGTTGGCCTCCCTGGGTGTTTCCAGTTTAGCAAAATTACTTTCTTGACGTAAAAAGCAGCAACTTATACAATGTGTGAGTTGCTGCAGCCACTGGTAGGTCTCCAACAAGCCCAACGAGGCACACTCCAGGGTGAATGATCCTTGGGGCCCCCAAATGTGTTTCCATAAATACCAGAACGTCCCTCCAGTAGTCTTGCAAGACTGCACACCCAAAACACGTGCATGATAGTCCCATCCGCAATTAGACATCGTGGGCATATCGCCGAAGAGAGCAGACTGATAGTGCACAGCTTGGAGGGGGTATAGTATATGCAGTGCAAAGATTTGACCTGGAAGAGTCTGTCTCTGGCGCCTACCAAAGGGGGACTAGAACCCCTAAGTATGTCCTCGTCCTCCCCCAACATCAGATCAGGGATATCAGCCACCCATTTCTGCGGGGCGGGGGGAGATGTTGCGGTAAATGAGCATAGATGCTCAACAGTGGTTTAACAAGGCTGCACATCTGAGCCAAGGCATGATGCCAGATCTCAAGTGTCACCAACATGGGGGCGGGCAAAGATACAACAGAAGACAAGGGACCATGCAGCAGCAGTCCCCGCAGGCTCTGGGCGGGGCCCACCACTCTACACTCCAGGTCCACCACTGGATTATAGTCTGACGAAGACAGCCACCATCCCGCGTATACCAAGTGGCCAGCCAAATAATAATAGTAGAAATGTGGTAAGGTTAATCCTCCCAGGCTCAACTGAAGACACAGAGTCTCTAATCTAATCCTGGGTGGGGTGGACCTGGATCGCAAGAGGCTCTATGGCAAGGGACAAACAAAGCGGGGAACAGAGGGCAGCCCTGCCTCGTACTTCTACCCAGGTAAAACAGGGCAGAAATGGGAATATTGGTTTTAATATTGGCCACCAGGGAATCGTATAAGTTTCCTACCCACTTAATAAAGGTTGTCTTGAAGCCAAACCGCTGCATCATTGCCCACATGTACTTCCACTCTACTGAGTCGAAAGCCTTTGCCTGGTGTACAAACGCCGAGGTGCGCTTTCCACAGTTAGTGTGCTTATATGACAGATGGTCAAAAAGTTGCCTCAGGTTCATGTGTGTGCTTTTGCCAGGCATGAAGCCAGACTGGTCAGTGTGTATAATCTCCCCAAGAACTGAGTTTATACACGTCGAAAATATTTTAGCAAGAATTGTAGCGTTGCTATTAAGGAGTGAAATAGGGCGATAAGAGCCGCAGTCCGTATGGTCCTTTCCAGTTTTAGGGATCATGACTATTAGGGCCTTGCACATGGTATCTGGCAGAGCCCCCTCCCGCATGATAGAGTTGTACAATGTTAGGCGTCGTGGGGCCAGGAGTTCCACATTCTTTTTATACCACTCCCCAGGAAGCCCATCCACGCCTGGTGATTTCCTGTTGGGGAGCAACTTAATTGCTCAGGTTGCCAATCTTCTATGCTCAGGGCTCCATCCAGATAGGCTGCACTATCTCAACCCTTAGGACAGCAGCATTCTTAAAGGGCCAAAGCAGGCTCTGCTAAACCATCCCTGGACCAAACACCTGTCAGCCCTAGCTACATTATGCTTCCCTCCTACATAGTATGCCTAAGTGATTTGGTTCCTCCACATGTGGAAGCCTGTTGCAAATTATTAGTGTGATTTTATGATTTCCTGACTCTTCCATTCCTGATCTTGGATATGTTTATTGGACCACGCTAACCGCTGCCTGCCCTAACCAAGACTGTTCAGCATATTGAACCTCTTCTGCATGTCTTGACGTCTTGTCTGATCTCCATAGTGCAGTTCAGTACATATTGCCTGCCCTGATCTCATCTACTGGTTATATCTGTATTCACACACCAAGATCTTCTATAACATCAGATGCCACACAACTAAGACTACTTCTGTAGGTATTGGCTTGGGGACCTCACAGTGAATACCCAGTTCAAGGGGTAAAATGTGAAAACTGGGGTTCTCCCAGGTGCTGCCTCTAGATCTAGCCCAAAGCCAAACCATTGTTTGTCAAAACAGGTCCTCATTTGCTACGTGACACGGTCATTCAGACAAGGTTTTCTCACGGCAAGGAAACAGTCTTTATCCTTGATTTACCACCCTTATTTTCAGGGGTGTGAGGAGAGAGGCCATGTCCCCCCATAGGGTTTTCTTTTTCTGATCTCTTTCTTCCAGTCTGGCTTGAATGCGAACTTAGACCTCATTTCTATGAAATAAGCTTTCCGCCTTATCCATTTTTTTAATAATAGCCTTTAGTCTCTGAGTCCTATGTCAAAACATTTCTCCAAGACGATGCACATACAGTTTCTCTGTAAACACTTCTTAGTCTTTTGGGACCTCACTTTTTTAATGGATGCATTCCATAATCTTCTGTCCCCTGATGAAGCAATTGAGAAAAGAGGCTTTTTGTTTTACTGTAAAATCCTTTCTTGTAGTCCTTATTGAGGGACCACGCATCCTACCATTTTTCTTCTCATGCTATTATGCCCTTCCCATTTGTTGCATATTCTTGGGTTTATTCTATACTTTTGTCTTCTGACATTGGTTTCTTTGAAGCATGCGCTTCTACTGCTGGCATACAGAATATTTAACTAAGTGCCTGTAGTCTGGGTATGACCTGCATAGGAACAGCCAACTTTTTCTTATTCTTAGTGTCATGCCTGCATCCATGGTCCTGTGTCCCCAATGAATGCTACAAGAAAGGGATTTTACCGTAGGGCAAAAATCATCCTTTTATGTACTTTGTGCTTGGTGATCTACTAGGGACAGAAATCTGAGACTTATGGAGGATGGTGCTGTAAAGTCTACTGAATGCTCTTTTTACATACCCAGAGGCCCCATATGATTGATGATGGACACAATTAGTTACTTAGGACAGATTATCACTAGAGATGAGCGAACGTACTCGTTATGAGTACTTACGCACCCGAGTACCGCCATTTTCGAGTACTTCAGTACTCGCGCGCAAAGATTCGGGGGGCGGCGTGGCGGCACGGGGGGTAGCAGTGGGGAGTGGGGGGGGAGAGGGAGAGAGGGCTCCCCCCTGTTCCCCGCTGCTACCCCCCGCACCGCCACTCCTCTCCCCGCCCCCCGGCGCCCCCCGAATCTTTGCGCGCGAGTACTGAAGTACTCGAAAATGGCGGTACTCGGGTGCGTAAGTACTCGTAACGAGTACGTTCGCTCATCTCTAATTATCACCTAAAATTTTTAGAGCTGTTGTTTATGCAGATGTTTTTGAGCAATTCCAGAAACACAGATTGTAAAAGTTATTCAGTTTTCCTTTTCATCCTATTTTGTATTAACTTCAAATAAATAAAATTACTTCTCACTTCTATCCTGAATGATAAAGGGCATGTAGTTGTCAGGGAGTGTGTGATATGACACCACCTAATAGCATTGACTCAAACTAATTATTATGATTCTCCACTGAGCATTTAGTAGAATAGTGGTGACAGGTTCACTGATTCATGGACCTATGAAGATAGAAGCTTAACCACAGAGGGGGAAAACTGCAGAAGAACAATTTATGGCCAAACATCATGATTTACTGCTCCTCACTGTGAGGTCTACTGTTAAATTAGGATGTTTTTCCACCATTGTCTTAGTTAGTAAATACTATCTGACTTGTAGTTTGCAATGAAATGTTTATATAGAAAATGTTAAAAATATCTATACAATTTTAAGGTTATTTCATATAAAAATTGTAAAATGAACTTAATTCTTGGCAGATGACTGCATCGAGAGGTCAGAGGGACCCCATCTGATATTTGTAGATTGTAAAGCAGAGGATTGTGGTATCACACAAGATACATATGAAGAACCTGCAATTATCCCAGATATCCCCTTAGCCCTTCACAGCAAACAGCCATCATCTGGTCCATCACAGACTGATATTCAGAAGAAAAGTCCTAAACGAGGAGAACATCAAAGAGCTCACATGGGGAGGAAGACACTTCTATGTTCAGAATGTGGAAAATGTTATGGAGAAAAACCCTCACTTCTCAGACATCAGAAAATTCACACAGGAGAAAAGTCATTTTCATGTTCAGAATGTGGAAAATGTTTTAGAGACAAACCGGAATATGTCAAACATCAGAGAAGTCACACACGAGAGAAGCTATTTTCATGTTCAGAATGTGAGAAATGTTTTAAAAGTAAATCGAATCTTGTTATACACCAGAGAAGTCACACAGGAGAGAAGCCATTTTCATGTTCAGAATGTGGGAATTGTTTTAAAAGTAAATCGAATCTTGTTGTACACCAGAGAAGTCACACAAAAGAGAAGCCATTTTCATGTTCAGAATGTGGGAAATGTTATGGAGATAAAAAAACACTTCTCAGACATCAGAAAATTCACACAGGAGAGAAGCCATTTTCCTGTTCAGAATGTGGGAAATGTTTTAGAGATAAATCACACCTTGTCCTACATCAGAGAACTCACACAGGGGAGAAGCCATTTTCCTGTTCAGAATGTGGGAAATGTTGTAGAGATAATTCAGCACTTGTCATACATCAAAGAATTCACTCAGGGGAGAAGCTATTTTCATGTTCAGAATGTGAGAAATGTTTTAAACGTAAATCGAATCTTGTTATACACCAGAGAAGTCACACAGGAGAGAAGCCATTTTCATGTTCAGAATGTGGGAAATGTTTTAAAAGTAAATCGAATTTTGTTATACACCAGAGAAGTCACACAGGAGAGAAGCCATTTTCATGTTCAGAATGTGGGAAATGTTTTAAAAGTAAATCGAATCTTGTTATACACCAGAGAAGTCACACAGGAGAGAAGCCATTTTCATGTTCAGAATGTGGGAAATGTTTTAAATGTAAACCACAACTTGCCAGCCATCATAAAATTCACACAGAAGAGAAACCATTTTCATGTTCAGAATGTGGGAAATGTTTTAAAAGTAAATCGAATCTTGTTATACACCAGAGAAGTCACACAGGAGAGAAGCCATTTTCATGTTCAGAATGTGGGAAATGTTTTAAATGTAAACCACAACTTGCCAGCCATCATAAAATTCACACAGAAGAGAAACCATTTTCATGTTCAGAATGTGGGAAATGTTTTAAAAGTAAATCGAATCTTGTCAGCCATCATAAAATTCACACAGGAGAGAAGCCATTTTCATGTTCAGAATGTGGGAAATGTTTTAAAAGTAAATCGAATCTTGTCAGCCATCAGAAAATTCACACAGGAGAGAAGCCATTTTCCTGTTCAGAATGTGGGAAATGTTTTCGAGATAAATCAACACTTAGCATGCATCAGAAAGTTCACACAGGAGAGAAGCCATTTTCCTGTTCAGAATGTGGGAAATGTTTTAGATTGAAATCACAACTTGTCCTACATCAGAGAACTCACACAGGGGAGAAGCCATTTTCCTGTTCAGAATGTGGGAAATGTTGTAGAGATAATTCAGCACTTGTCATACATCAAAGAATTCACTCAGGGGAGAAGCCATTTTCCTGTTCAGAATGTGGAAAATGTTTTAGACAGAAACCAGAACTTGTCAAACATCAGAAAATTCACACAGGAGAGAAGCCATTTTCATGTTCAGAATGTGGGAAATGCTTTAGAGTGAAACCAGAGCTTGTTTTACATCAGAGAACTCACACAGGAGAGAAGCCATTTTTATGTTCAGAATGTGGAAAATATTTTAAACAGAGATCAGAACTTCTCGTGCATCAGAAAATTCACACAGGAGAGAAGCCATTTTCCTGTTCAGAATGTGGGAAATGTTTTGGACTGAAATCACAACTTGGCCTACATCAGAGAACTCACACAGGGGAGAAGCCATTTTCCTGTTCAGAATGTGGGAAATGTTGTAGAAATAATTCAGACCTTGTCATACATCAAAGAATTCACACAGGAGAGAAGCCATTTTCATGTTCAGAATGTGGGAAATGTTTTGGACTGAAATCACAACTTGGCCTACATCAGAGAACTCACACAGGGGAGAAGCCATTTTCCTGTTCAGAATGTGGGAAATGTTGTAGAAATAATTCAGAACTTGTCATACATCAAAGAATTCACACCGGAGAGAAGCCATTTTCATGTTCAGAATGTGGAAAATGTTTTAGATTGAGGCCAGAACTTGTCATACATCAAAGAATTCACACCGGAGAGAAGCCATTTTCATGTTCAGAATGTGGGAAATGTTTTAGATTGAGGCCAAAACTTGTCAGACATCAAAGAATTCACACAGGAGAGAAGCCATTTTCATGTTCAGAATGTGGGAAATGTTTTAAAAGTAAATCGAATCTTGTTATACACCAGAGAAGTCACACAGGAGAGAAGCCATTTTCATGTTCAGAATGTGGGAAATGTTTTAAATGTAAACCACAACTTGCCAGCCATCATAAAATTCACACAGAAGAGAAACCATTTTCATGTTCAGAATGTGGGAAATGTTTTAAAAGTAAATCGAATCTTGTTATACACCAGAGAAGTCACACAGGAGAGAAGCCATTTTCATGTTCAGAATGTGGGAAATGTTTTAAATGTAAACCACAACTTGCCAGCCATCATAAAATTCACACAGAAGAGAAACCATTTTCATGTTCAGAATGTGGGAAATGTTTTAAAAGTAAATCGAATCTTGTCAGCCATCATAAAATTCACACAGGAGAGAAGCCATTTTCATGTTCAGAATGTGGAAAATGTTATGGACATAAAACAGCACTTCTCAGACATCAGAAAATTCACACAGGAGAGAAGCCATTTTCCTGTTCAGAATGTGGGAAATGTTTTCGAGATAAATCAACACTTAGCATGCATCAGAAAGTTCACACAGGAGAGAAGCCATTTTCCTGTTCAGAATGTGGGAAATGTTTTAGATTGAAATCACAACTTGTCCTACATCAGAGAACTCACACAGGGGAGAAGCCATTTTCCTGTTCAGAATGTGGGAAATGTTGTAGAGATAATTCAGCACTTGTCATACATCAAAGAATTCACTCAGGGGAGAAGCCATTTTCCTGTTCAGAATGTGGAAAATGTTTTAGACAGAAACCAGAACTTGTCAAACATCAGAAAATTCACACAGGAGAGAAGCCATTTTCATGTTCAGAATGTGGGAAATGCTTTAGAGTGAAACCAGAGCTTGTTTTACATCAGAGAACTCACACAGGAGAGAAGCCATTTTTATGTTCAGAATGTGGAAAATATTTTAAACAGAGATCAGAACTTCTCGTGCATCAGAAAATTCACACAGGAGAGAAGCCATTTTCCTGTTCAGAATGTGGGAAATGTTTTGGACTGAAATCACAACTTGGCCTACATCAGAGAACTCACACAGGGGAGAAGCCATTTTCCTGTTCAGAATGTGGGAAATGTTGTAGAAATAATTCAGACCTTGTCATACATCAAAGAATTCACACAGGAGAGAAGCCATTTTCATGTTCAGAATGTGGGAAATGTTTTGGACTGAAATCACAACTTGGCCTACATCAGAGAACTCACACAGGGGAGAAGCCATTTTCCTGTTCAGAATGTGGGAAATGTTGTAGAAATAATTCAGAACTTGTCATACATCAAAGAATTCACACCGGAGAGAAGCCATTTTCATGTTCAGAATGTGGAAAATGTTTTAGATTGAGGCCAGAACTTGTCATACATCAAAGAATTCACACCGGAGAGAAGCCATTTTCATGTTCAGAATGTGGGAAATGTTTTAGATTGAGGCCAAAACTTGTCAGACATCAAAGAATTCACACCGGAGAGAAGCCATTTTCATGTTCAGAATGTGGGAAATGTTTTAGATTGAGGCCAAAACTTGTCAGACATCAGAGAAGTCACACAGGAGAGAAGCCATTTCCATGTTCAGAATGTGAAAAATGTTTTAGAAGCAAACAAGAACTTGTCAGTCATGTAAGAATTCACACAGGAGAGAAGCCATTTTCATGTTCAGAATGTGGGATATGTTTTAGACGGAAACAACAACTTGTCATACATCAGAAAGTTCACACAGGAGAGAAGCCATTTTTATGTACATAATGTGGGAAATGTTTTGAATATAAATGCAAACTTGTCAGACATGTAAGAATTCACACAGGAGAGAAGCCATTCTCATGTTCAGAATGTGGGAAATGTTTTAGACTGAAATCACAACTTGTAAGTCATCAAAGAACTCACACGGAAGTAGCCATTTTATTTTAAACTCATTTCAATGTAGAAGGCAATTAAAAAAAGTAAGATTAGACTTACCGGTAATCCTTTTTTCGGGAAGTCTTAGCACCAGCTGAGATGATCTTTCCCTGATATGCAGCATACAGAGAGGTTTAATGCTTCCCACTAGAGATGAGCGAGCATACTCACTAAGGACAATTGCTCGATCGAGCATTGTCCTTAGCGAGTATCTCCCCACTCGGAAGAAAAGGTTCGGCTGCCGGCGCGGGTGACAGGTAAGTTGCGGCCAGGAGCAGGGGGGAGCGGGGGGAGAGAGGGAGAGAGAGGTCTCCCTGCTCTCCCCCGCCGCTCCCCGTCCACCGCCGGCAGCCGAATCTTTGCTCCCAAACGGGCAGGTACTCGCTAAGGGCAATGCTCGATCGAGCAATTGCCCTTAGCGAGTATGCTCGCGCATCTCCACTTCCCACCTTTCTCAGTAATTTCAATGAACTACTAGGCGGTAGAGTCTAATTTGAAACAAAATAACTGTCTTTAATTAGCAATGAAAAGGTGAAAAAAAGAAATATGGGAGGGAATATATGGGTGCTGTCGTGGAGACTTTCTAAAAAAAGTCTAATCTAACTTTCCCTATCATCTCCATGACAGCACCGCTGAGACATACCACAGAAACAAAATTAGGGCGGGACTACCGCAGACAGGACTTTGCGTTTAAAGGCTAAGTCCTCATTTGCCTGAACATTCAACTTATGTTTACTAAAGGTATGTCGCCTTTTCCCCACCGCAGCCCTGCATATTCAGTCTATGGATGCAGAGGCCTGCTCTGCGCAAGTAACAGACATTGCCTTAGTGGAGTGGGCCTTGAGTACCTCTGCCGCTGGTTTATTAAGAGCTTTGTAAGCCTCCATTATGGCTGAACGGATCCACCTTGATATAGAGCTCTTTGACGCTTTTTTACCTTTGTTAGCACCCAGGAACTTAAGAAAGAAATTCTTATCCTCCACTGTTTTGTGGCATTGATATTCTGTAAAACCGACCTTCTGACATCCAGGCCATAGAAAGATTGCTCATTATTATTCCTTGGATTATCACAGAATGAAGGGACTACTATATCCTGGGATCTGTAAAACTGACATATCACCTCTGGTAAGAGGGGTCTAATTTGAACATGATCTAATTTCCCGTGACTCTGCAGAAAGCTTGTTAGACTGACAAAGGCTGGACTTCACTAACGACCTGTAGTGATGGCTACTAGAAAGATGAGTTTAAAAGTTAAATACTAGAGATGAGCGAGCATGTTCGTCAGAGCTTGAAGCTCGTTCGAGTATTAGCCTACTCGAAATACTTGTTACTCGACATGAGTACCACAGGGTGCTCGGTAAAAATTTCCCCACATGTTTTCAATGGAGCCACGGCTGCTGCCAGCGGCTCCATTGAAATGACTGGTCTGCCGGCACCCCTGCATTCTTTTTCAGGGATGGGCTTTAAATATAAGCCCTTCCCTGAAAAACAAAGAAAAGTGTTTAAATTCACATATTGTGGGAGGGCCTTCATCCAGCCAGTGCTGCGCAATCGTTTTTCTTGCCATATATAGCAGTCTGGCTACCGCTAGCTTTTCGTTTTCATCTAATGCTAAGTCGTGGATGTTACCCAGGATGCACACAAACGGTGTGAGATCCAAAGTTATTCCAAATGTTGTATTAATTGTTTCGCATATTTCGGTCCAATATCTATGTAGCTTTGGGCATCGCCACATCATATGGATTAGGTCTGCCGTGTGGGTCTTGCATCTTGCGCACATAGGTGAATTTCTTATTCCTATATTATGTAGGAAGGCAGGGGTCCGGTACACTCTATGTATCAAGTATATTTGAGATAGCCTGTGCGACTCACTCAGAGACAAACTAGGTATCATTTGTAGGATTTCCTCCCAGTGCGACTCCTCAATAGGGCCAATGTCCTCTTCTCATTTTGCCTTGGACCGAACTGGGTTGCGGTTCCAATTATATTAGCCACTATATTTGTTGCTATTGTTATTTCCGTCGTGGCCACCTCCGCCCGGAAGGCGTGTCTTAACCGCAGGTATTTATAAAATTCCCTATTTGGTAGATCATAGTCTTATCTTAATTGCTCGAAGGTTCTCATCCCCCCTCCATCCCATATTTGTGTCATTCTTATAATTTTTTCTAGTACTTTCCAAAGATATAACCATTCAACACTGTCAAAAGCCTTAGCGGCATCTAGGGAGCATATTATTCTGTTTCCCTCATTGTCTGTTCGAATTCATAGGTTCAAATACAGTCTGCGTATGTTTGCTGCCGTGGACCTCGCCGGTATAAACGCGCTTTGGTCCGGATGTACCAGGGTGGATACCACTCTGGAAAGTCGATTTGCCAGGGCTTTTGCTATAATTTTAACATCTGTATTTAACAGTGAGATTGGCCTGTACGAGTCTATCAGCGGGGGGTCCTTATCCGATTTGAGTAGAATTGTTATTTTTGATTTTTTCATAATGGTGGTAGTTAACCCTGCTCCTCCGCCTCCCCTATAGTGTCCAAGAGACGTGGTAACAAGATATCCGCGAACTGCTTGTAATATTCTATAGGAAAACCGTCCTCTCCAGGGGCCTTGTTGTTTTGCATGCTTTTCACCGCTTCCTGCAGCTCCTCCAAATCTAGTGGAACGTCAAGAAAAGCTTTCTGCTCCTCCGAGAGTTTGCGTGTTGTTATTTCTGCCAGATAAGTCTCTATCTACTCCGCAGATTTATTCAGTCTGGAGGAGTACAGGGAGCAGTAAAAATCCTTAGCAATCTCCCTAATTGAGGGCGTATCCCTAGCAATACTACCCCTCGCATCTTTAAGTTCTAGAATGTACGTAGAACTATTCTGTGCCCGGGCTATTACCGCTAGCATATGTCCCGTACGCTCCCCCTCTTCATAGTAGGACTTTTTTCGAAACCCTTCTTTGGTGGCCGCCGTCTCCAGCGTGTATGTATTTAACGCTTCTTGGGCCTCCTTCCAGGCCTGCAGCGCTGATGTAGTGCCTTCTTTCACAAATTTGTCTTCCGATTCTTTTAGCCCCTTTTGCAGTCTCTATCCCCTTTCTTTATGACTATTTTTTGCCTGGGTGATTTGCTGTATAAATATTCCCCTCATGTAGGCTTTCATGGCCTCCCAGCACACCGCCATATTTGTTGATCCTTTATTTAATTCAGAGTACTCCACCAGAGCGATTTTAGGGTTTTCGTTATTTAGTATATTTAACCAGCGGGGATTTAGTTTCCACCTCTTACTGGTATAAATGTCATTGTTGCAGTGCTGTATATCTAATCGTAGCAGCGAGTGGTCCGATATGACTCTATGTAGATTTTCAATGGATAACGTGTCCCCATACAGTTTAACATTACCCACTGCTAAATCTATTCTTGATAGGGATTGATATGCAGTTGAATGACATGAATATTGCTTGTCGTTAGGGTGTCTCGTTCTCCATATATCTAGCAATGACGTGTCCGCTAATAAATGTCCTAGCGACGTCATACTATTCTCTCCCGGGGTATTTTCGACTCGTAACCTGTCCTGCAAGGGGTTAATAACCGAGTTGAAGTCTCCGATTATAAGTACTGGAGCATCCGGTGTCTCCGCCGCAAATCCCAGCACTTGATGCATTACCGAGCTGTTATATGGGGGTGGGATATATATTGAGATGAGGACACAGGTCAGGTATAGTTATATACCTTGCAATTTAAGCAGACGAACCGGCCCTCCGCGTCTATCTTCTGTGTGAAGCACTTAACGGGATGTTTATGTATGATTAGGCTGACGCCTCTGGAGTGTCTCGTATGTGTAGAATGAAAGCTATGTCCCATTGCCGGTACTTTAAAGGTGTCTATAGTGTCTTTAGCTAAGTGGGTTTCTTGTAGACATATAATGGCTGGGCCCTGTTCTTTAATTACTTGCAGTACCGCTGACCGTTTCGCCGGGTCACCCATTCCTCTCACATTCCATGAGATGCCTCTAATTTTGGTACTCATTTGCGTTGTGTATTATATTCCTCAGAATTACATGTTCCAGGTATCCCCCGCCAGCCCCACCTAAGTGAGTGAGTCGCACTGGGAGGATCCGTGTCTCCTTATCATGATCACGCAGGCTGTCATATATCACACATGCATTGTCTAAGTACTGCAGAACATCACTCTTATCTGAGATCAAACTATTACAACCCATCTGTAAATATCCTGGTCCGCCCTCCCGTCTTTTATAACTTTCCCCTAGTAACACCGTACCTTATAGCTGTATATACAGGATAACATTCCCCCCCTCTGGACTAAATTTCTATTGCATATTAACCTCCCTTCTATACATAACTTTTCCAGAACTATCACAATATAAGAGAGAGAGAGACCAAAAACTGAACTTCCCCAACATAAAACTCACGGATCCATTGTTTAACGATCGGATCGGGGTACCAGTCCTCCATATTCCTTGGCGGTGTGGCGAGGTCTTCAAGTCTTCACCTTTCAGTAGCTCCTTTTTCAAATCGGTCCATTTCGATTGGGCATCAGCGTGCGTATTTTCTTTTCAATCGTCGCCATCTTTCCTGCTCGGAGATTCGCGTGGCGATCTTCCCCGGCGGATCTGTTCCTCATTAGGGTCCAGCCAGGAATTAGCTTCTTTTGAATTGTCGAAAAAGTGCGTATTTCCCAGTGCTGCAACTCTCAGTTTGGCAGGATATAGCATTGCGTACGGGATTTGTAGATTTTCCAGTCTTTTATTTCAATGAACGTTGTGCGTTTTTTCTGTAGGTCAGTGGAGAAATCCGGGAAAAACGACACCCTGGCACCATTAAAGCGGATTTCTCCCTTTTCGCGAGCTTTGTGCAGTATGGCGTCACGGTCTCTGTAGTGTAGAAGTACCGGCCTTGCAGGAGCTCCGGGGGGGGGAGGGGTCGTGTCAGCACACGATGCGCTCTCTCTATTGCGAACACTGATTTTAGTGCATTTCTCCCAAACAGCTCAGGGAGCCAAGTTTCGAAAAAGTCCAGTGGGTTCTTCCCCTCTGCTTTCTCCGGGAGGCCCACAATCCGCACATTATTACGTCTTGAGCGCTTCTTCAGGTCATCTATTTTATTCTGCAGGGATTGCATATTATGCAGACTTTTTTCAACGTCTCTCTGGAGCGGCTGTATCACATCTTCCACATCGCTCAGACGCTGTTCTGTCTCTGTTAGGCGCTCCGATATCTTTTGTACGTCATGCCTTAACAGATTCACGTTCGTCTGCATGGCGCCCATTTGTGCGTTAAGGGTTTTCAGGGATGCGTTGCATTTTGTGACCTCACTGAAGATATCTTTCAAAGTGGGTTCACTGGAAGAGCCCAGGAGGAGGAACTGAGCTCCCGCCCCCTCTCTGCCTCCTCTCCACCCCTATGCACTATTTGCAATGGGGAGAGGCGGGCTGGGGGCGTGGCTAATTCTCGGAACGTAGCCCTGTCCCGCTTCTCCCCATTGCAAATAGTGCAGGGGGCGGAGAGGAGGTAGAGAGGGGGCGGGAGCTCAGTTCCTGTTCCTGGGCTCTTCCAGCCTCCCCCCCCTGCACATGAGGACAACGTATATAGGCTCGGCGTGAAAACAGAGCCGATATACGTTTGTCTGAATGCAGCCTCACTCCTAGTCATTTATATAAAATGGGTAATACCCCTTCAAATTCCTGTCACAGATACCGCCAACCAGGAGCAAATTTTTGGCACTTGATTTGAGATTGCTCTTTTGTCAATGACTTCTGGTCTAACATTGTTACTTTTATAAACTCTCTTTTATTGCCCCCTATCACTATAAATTTAGATCCCAAGTTAATTTTGTTTAGTCTGTTGGCAGAGGAGCTATGGCCAAAATATACCCATATGTTTCTTAGAAAGGTGCTATTTCTAGCGCGTAAGGTGGTGGCCATACAATGGATGGCCTCAGAACCACCCTTGATGTCACACTGGTTATGGATGGTAAACACCGTAATCCCCTATGAAAAAGTTATTTACCAGAATAGAGGCTGCCCAGGCAAATTTCAGGTGGTGTGGGGCTTTTGGCTTGATGTATATTCTACCTTAACTGCAGATTAAATACTAGTGTTTAGTCCTTTTCCCCTTTCCCCTCCTCTCTTACTGTAATCTATGTCGATTAATACATTAGCATAGACGGTTTATTGTTGCTAAAAGTTTTTCTTTATTATAATTTCCTACTTAGATATTGGAAAATCGTTTTTCACATGTATCTATTGCTATTGTACAGAATGTAATTATACATAGTATGAGTTATGTACCTAATCAAAACTTTTCTATTCTGTACTACTCATTCCTTTATGATAAATAAAGCAAAGTTAAAAAAAAAAAAAAAGCAAACTCGGATGCTAGTACTTCTAAGAAAGTCTCATTTAATCAGTTACAGTTCCTTTCATCGCTACAAGGACAGCATGAATCTTGAAGAAATTGGAATAAGCAAAGCAGAACAATTCATTGTGTATGTGTCAGATAGCTGAACACCGGGCTGGGAAACCATTGTGTACCCAGAGTATAGGCAAACCCCTGAAACATTTGTGTACCAAGAGTAAAGGCGACCCCCTGAAACATTTCTGTACCAAGAGTATAGGCGAACCCCTGAAAAATTGTGGTACCAAGAGTACTGGTGAAGATCTAAACACATTTGCTTTCCAAGACTATAGGCGAAGCTCAGAAACTTTATGTACCAAGAGTATAGTCGAACCCCTGAAAACATTTGTGTACCAAGAGTATAGGCGAACCGCAGAAGCATTTGTGTACCAAGAGTATAGGTGACCCGCTGAAACATTTGTGTACCAAGAGTATAGGTGACCCGCTGAAACATTTGTGTACCAAGAGCATAGGTGAAACCCTGAAACATTTCTGTACCAAGAGTATAGGCGAACCCCTGAAACATTTCTGTACCAAGAGTGTATGCGAACTCCTGAAACATTTGTGTAACAAGAGTATAGGCGACCCCCTGAAACATTTCTGTACCAAGAGTATAGGTGAACCCCTGAAAAATTGGTGTACCAAGAGTATAGGCGAAGATCTGAAAAAATTTGTTTACCAAGAGTATAGACGAAGCCCGGAAACATTTGTGTACCAAGAGTATAGGCGAACCCCTGAGAACATTTTTGTACCAAGAGTATAGGCGAACCCCTGAGAACATTTTTGTACCAAGAGTATAGGCGAACCCCTGAGAACATTTTTGTACCAAGAGTATAGGGGAACCACAGAACCATTTGTGTACAAAGAGTATAGACGACCCGCTGAAACATTTGTGTACCAAGAGTATAGGCAAACTCCTGAAAAAATTGTGTACCAAGAGTATATATGATGTCATGCTGGTTTAGGAGGAGGAGAAGGAAGATTGGAGAGGGATGGACCAAGCTACTTTCCCTCTTTTTCGGGGTGATAGAGGGTGCATGGCTTTTCCTGTTCCAGCTTAAAGAATCTTTATGTTCCGCTGCTTTCCACCAGTGGAGAAGAGAAGTCAGGAGAAATCCAGCCTTTGTTCATCTTAATGAGTGTAAGCCTGTTGACGCTGTCAGTTGACAGTCGGGTATGCTTATCCATGATGATCCCCCAGCAGCACTAAACACCCTCTCTGATAAGACGCTAGTGGCAGGGCAGGCCAGCACCTCCAAGGCATACATCGCAAGTTCGTGCCACGTGTCCAGCATTGACACCCAATAGTTGTATGGAGCAGAGGGATCACGGAGGATGTTGGTACGGTCAGCTATGTACTCCCTCACCTTTTTACAGTGTTCCCTTCGACTCAGCCTAGACTGGGAAGTGGTGACACAGTATGGCTGGGGACCCATAAAACTAGCAAAGGCCTTGGCGAGTGTTCCCCTGGCTGCGCTGGACATGCTGCCTGTGCCCTCCGTATCCCCTGCTAGTTGACCCACTGAACTACGTCCTCTACCGCTAGTGTTGTCATATGGGAAGTTTAGTATCAGCTATTCCACCAGTGCCTTGTGGTATTGCATCACTCTTGTACTCCTTTCCTCTTCGGGAATGAGAGAGGAAAGGTTCTTCTTATACCGTGGGTCGAGAAGGGTGAACACCCAGTAATCTGTGTTGGCCAGAATGCGTCTAATGCGAGCGTCACGGGAAAGGCAGCTTAACATGAAGTCAGTCATGTGTGCCATAGTCGCAGTACGTAACACATTGCTGTCCTCACTAGGAGAATGACTCTCAGACTCCTCCTCCTGCTCCTCCTCTTCAGCCCATACACACTGAACCAATGTGAGGGAAGTAGCATAGGTACCCTCTGCAGTGTGGGCAGCGGTCTCTTCCCCCTCCTCCTTCTCCAATACGTGCTTAGAAACAGGCGTGAGAGTGGTCTGGCTATCAAGCAACATATTTTCATCCCCCTTCTCCTTTTCTAACCGCAAAGCGTCGGCCTTTATGCTTAATAGCAAACTTCTCAGAAGGCAAAGCAGCGGGATGGTTATGCTGATAATGGCCACATCGCCGCTCAACATTTGTGTACACTCAAAGTTTCCTACGATCTGACAAATGTCTGCCATCCATGCCCACTCCTTTGTGAAGAACTGTGGAGGCTGACTACCACTCCACCGGCCATGTTGCAGCTGGTATTCTACAATGGCTCTACGCTGCTCGTACAGCCTGGCCAACATGTGCAATTTAGAATTCCAGCGCGTGGGCACGTCGCACAACAGTCAGCGCACTGGCAACTGGAAGCGATGTAGCAGTGTCCTGAGGGTGGGAGCATCTGTGGTGGATTTCCTGAAATGGGCGCACATGCGACACACCTTGCTGAACATGTCAGACAAATAGAGAAAGTTTTTAAGAAAGCGCTGAACCACTAGATTAAACATGTGGGCCAGGCATAGCACGTGTGTTAGTCTGCCAAGCTGCAGAGCCACCACCAGGTTACGCCCATTATCACACACGACCATGCCTGGTTGAAGATTCAGCGGCAAAAACCACTGGTCGGTCTGCTCCGTCAAACCCTGCAACAGCTCTTGGGTGGTGTGCCTCTTGTCTCCCAAGCTGAGTAGTTTCAGCACGGCCTGCTGACGCTTCCCCACCGCAGTGCTGCAGCGCCTCGAGCTACTGACTGCTGGCGACATGCTCACACATGATATATGAGAGGTGGAGGGGGTGGAGGAGGAGGTGGCATAATAAGCCAGAGAAACCTTCACCGAGGTAGGACCCGCAATCCTCGGTGTGGGTAGCATGTGAGCGGACCCAGGGTCAGACTCGGTCCCAGCCTCTACCAATTTCACCCAATGTGCCATCAGGGAGATGTAGTGTCCCTGCCCACCAGCACTTGTCCACGTGTGCGTGGTTAAGTGGACCTCCCTAGTAACCGGGTTGTTGAGGGCACGGCTTATGTTCCATCAGACGTGCTGGTGTAGGGCAGGGATGGCGCACCGAGAAAAATAGTGGCGACTGGGGACCGAGTACCGAGGAACCGCCGCCGCTATCAGGCTGAGGAAAGCCTTCGTTTCTACAAGGCTTAATGGCAGCATCTCCAGGCTGAATAGTTTTGCAATATGCACGTTTAAAGATTGTGCATGCGGGTGGGTGGCCGCATATTTCTTCTTTCGTTCCGCTTGGCTTACGAGAGCTGAACGCTGCGCTGGGAGACATTGATGGAGGCAGTGCAGGATCAGGGAGCTGAGGGTGTGAGTGCAGGTCGGGAGACTCTCGTGCCTGCGTCCTGGGAGGGGGATTGCATTTCTGTGCCAGGTTGTGACACTGGGGAAGAGGCAGTGGTGTGACCCGCAGGCGGTGAATGGCCTTTGCTCCACCTCGTGGGGTGCTTAACCATCATATACCTGCGCATTTTGGTGGTGGTAAGGCTGATAGTGGTGGCTCCCCTGCTGATCTTGGTGCTGCACAGGTTGCACACCACTGTTCGTCGGTCGTCCGCGCTCTCAATACAAAACTTCCAGTGTTACGGCACTCTGACCCCCGAGCGCCAGGTGGTGTGCCCTGAACTTCCCGCACCCCACTGTCCCTGCCTACTTGCCTCGGCTCTGGCTAATCCCAGGCGGACAACTGGACGGCGGTCCCTGCGCTGGCTAGGGACCTGGCGACTGACAAGAGAAGCTAACTGATGGGGGGACAGAGTGCCGACAGAGAGGCAGATGGAAAAGACCAACAGAACAAACAAAGCTACCGGCAGGCTGAAGGAAACTGACTGGCAAACTAGGGCTAGCTGAGAGTAGCTGCAGACGGACTAGCTAGTAGCAGACAGAACCAGAACAGATTGAGTAAAAGGCACACTAGAAAGAGGTAGACTAGCAACTAGTACTGACTGACAGACACAGGCAGAACTGACTAGTGGCTAACCGAACCAATAACTGGCAGTGAGCTCAGGTCACTGCCAGCCTTATAAATGAAGGACTCCGCCGAAGGGACACTAGGTTTCGATAAAGACTTATGGAACACCCTGCGAACCTTCCTTTTAAGATTTCCAGAGGACCGGTACACCTTCTGTCCCACCCTGTACGGCTCAGATACAGACAGACTCTTCCCACTACGCAACTGCATACGGGACCCCACCACTTCTAGATTCTTTTGCACTTCCTTCCATCCCCCCTGCAGCACATCGGTGACGACATCAGCAGCAGGACAGGCAGACGGGGTAGGAAGGGAAGTCAGACCACGGGGACTGAGCGGGGTATCAACTGAGCAGAGAGGAAGGGGAGCAAGATGGCTATGGCAGGATGGTCCCCACTGGATCAGCTCCCCAGTGGCCCAATCGAATTGGTGGTTGTACAACGCCAGCCACGGCATCCCCAGTACTATGTCTACCGACATTTTCTCTATTACCAGGAATGATAGATCTTCCGAGTGGCGACCCCCCCCACGTGAACTGTAACACTGGGGTCCTCCATCGTACCAAGCCCGTAGCAAGAGGGGTAGCATCAATGCTAGTAAAACGAATTGGCGTCTTCAGTGACACAAATTCAGCCATCAGGGGTCTAACGAAACGCATGCTTATCAGGTTAGCGGAGGCTCAGGAATCGATAAACGCCTGCCCTGGGCGGGAGAAGTTCCGGAATCTAACCTGACAAGGTACCAGAAGTTTAGGAAGTACCTGTGGTCCTAGCTAGGCGATCCTCCCTGCAATCGCCTAGGACTTGGAGTCTTTCCGCCGGTTCAGACTGTGGGCGCTGAGGCCTCAGGGGGCAGGTAATCACCCGATGTCCAGCTTTCCCGCAGTAGAGGCAGAGGTGATGCAATAAACGAATCCGGCGTCGCTCCTTGGGGTCTGTACCAGTCTCTGTTCCCGAGCCTATGGAACTGGACCCCAGTTCCATAGGCTCGGGAACAGAGACTGGTACGGAAGAGGAGGGAACAGGACAAATGACCTCCCTGACCCTGCGGGCTTGGCTATCTTGCTTCCCAGCCCTGAGCCTCCTATCTGCCTTCACCGCTAGCTCCATAGCCTCCTTTAAGGACCCGGGAACAGGATGGGAAATCAACAGTTCTTTAACCGCGTCCGAGAGGCCCTGCAGAAAAACGTCTTTCAGAGCGCTATCGTTCCATGCAGTATCACCCGCATAGCGTCTGAAATTGGAGCAATAATCCTCCACACAAAGCGACCCTTGATGCAACGCCGACAGCCGAGAAACCGCCAACCCCACTCGGTCCGGTTCATCGAAGATACCCCCGAGTTCCTGGAAAAAGGCGTCCACCGACTGCAGGCCGGGGGAACCCTCGGGAATGGGATGAAGGCCCAGGTCTGGGCAGAGCCCCGCAGCAGGGACATTATAAGCCCGACCCTCTGGGCCTCCGACCCGGAAGAACCGGGACGCATCCGAAAAAACAACCGACACGCCTGTTGAAAAACAAAAAACTTGTTCCTCTCCCCCAAGAACACCTCGGGAAGAGGGCACTTGGGTACGGGACTGGTTGAGGCATCCCGCCCCTGCCACATGGCCCACTGCTCCTGAGCCACCATGCGAGCTGATAAATCCTGGATCACCGGCACCAGGGCTTGCAACTGGTTTGCGAGGGAGCTCATCTCCATGGAAAAAAAAACTGTTTAAAGGGCCAGTTATTATGTTACGGCACTCTGACCCCTGAGCGCCAGGTGGGGTGCCCTGAACTTCCCGCACCCCACTGTCCCTGCCTACTTGCCTCGGCCCTGGCTAATCCCAGGCGGACAACTGGACGGCGGTCCCTGCGCTGGCTACGAACCTGGCGACTGACAAGAGAAGCTAACTGATGGGAAGACAGAGTGCCGACAGAGAGGCAGATGGAAAAGACCAACAGAACAAACAAAGCTATCGGCAGGCTGAAGGAAACTGACTGGCAAACTACGGCTAGCTGAGAGTAGCTGCAGATGGACTAGCTAGTAGCAGACAGAACCAGAACAGACTGAGTAAAAGGCACACTAGAAAGAGATAGACTAGCAACTAGTACTGACTGACAGACACAGGCAGAACTGACTAGTGGCTAACCAAACCAATAACTGGCAGTGAGCTCAGGTCACTGCCAGCCTTATAAATGAAGGACTCCGCCCCGGGGTGGAGAGTGGGAGGAGCCAGCTTCCCTACTACTGCACAAGAGAGGTGGAGGAGTGCAGGCGGCGCCCTACGGGCGGACACGCCCACGCCGCCGCACACCAGCCGTTCCACGTCGTCGGAGGGCCCCGACGTCAGGGCTCCAGGACGCCGGAGCCGACGCCGGGGTGGCGCGCGCTGACCACAGGACCCTGCGCCGCCCTGCATGGTAACATCCAGACCTTCAAACACCTAGCCCTCTGCACAGAGGCTTGCCGTGAGGGGATGCTGTGTGGAACAGTTGGTGGATTATTTGCTCTGGCCCTGCTTCTCCTGCTAACCACCCCACTGCCTCTTCTAACCTGTTCTGCTGCTGGTCTTGGCTCCCGCTTTGAAGCCCTGTCTTCAGTAGGCTTAGCAACTATGTCTCATCCTCATCATCCACAAAAAGCTCTTGACAGTAATTCGAAGTCCACCACCCTCATCACCCTTAGTCTGTGAAAGTTGCAAATTTTGGGCATCGGTCATGACAAACTCCTAACGTGGCTGTGGAACCTTTTTTTCCGACTCAGGGCAGGGACCCAAGAAGAGTTCTTGGGTGTATGCCTGTTCATAATCTCTCTTTTTCCTGGAGTGACCAGGCTAGGAAGAAGGAGGAGTAGCCTGAGGATTCAGAAGTGCAGGGCCTTGGGTGGCGTGAGTGGACTGTGTGGAAGACTGGGTGTTGGATAAAGTACTGGAGGCGTTATCCACTATCCACGTCAGCACCTGATAGCACTGTCGTGCTTTTAATAATGCTCCACCACGCGGACCTGCAAAATGTGAGATAAAAGCTGAGGAGGGGAGATACACAGCGCTCTACTAATCCCTCAGCAGCAGGCACTATTTCACCCCACCCAGGATCTCGGCCTCTGCACACACCCTCATTTGGATGCCCGCGTCCACGTCCTCAACCTCGACCTTTACCCCTAGTCTTCATCATGTAGGATAGAGCAGGGCCAGAAAAAATTAAACCACTGTATACTGCTGATACCTAGGGCTAATTCACAGCCCACAGAGACTAGTAGATTTGAGAGGCTCTGAGCGGGGCCAGAAAAAATTAAATCTATTTATCCCACTGATACCAATGGCTAATTCACTGCCCACAGAGACTGGTAGCTACAGTATGCTCCAGCACAGCACCAACACACGGGTATATAGCATACGCTTTGAGCCCCCCCAAAAAATAAAAATAAAAGAAATGATAGGAGTTTTGTAAACTCCTATGTACTCTGTGTACACCCTGGCAGTACACTGCATGAAACCTCTAACAGTGGGCAGAATACAGCTGGGATTCTTGAATAAAAATTGGGCGCACTACTGTTCCCAGTCAGCCGAAATGCTGATGCACACAATGAGAGTAGGACTGTTGCACTCTTGTAGTCAGGATCCCTGCCTAACCGCAACCTAATCCCCACCCTAACACTTTCCCTATCTCAGCAGCATCTCTATCCCTAAACTCTGCCAGCATGTGTCTGAGGTGAGCCGCGGGCGGCAACAGTTTAAGTACTTGGCGGTCACCTGATCCTGCCAGCCACTCACTGCTGTAGACGTGCAGAGGGTTGGCACATCACAGCAGGAAGTGGTAAAGCCTTGCAAGCATCTCGAGTAGTCTAATACTCGATCGAGAGTCAAGCTTGGACGAGTGTGCTCGCTCATCTCTATTTATAGCCCCCTTACATTGGGGTGTCACAACATCATTGGACAATTTACACCAAATATTAAACAAATTCTTTTTTTGAATGAAGTGATGGGTAAGGTGCCGACTGTGGGGCCTTTCTAAAAGTGGCATAATGGTGTGCAGTGATTTTAATATGACTCTTGATTTGGTGATTAGTGATTTGGACAACACATGTATCAGTAATAGATGCAGCCCCTCACCTGGAGAGTGGCTGCAAGATGAGACATTGTATGACACTTTCTAGCACAAAAATGCCCCATTGCACAAATTTTCTTTCTACTTGGCCCATCACAGATCTTTTTCCAGAATAGATTTGTGCCCGGTCAATAGATCCTTACTACCAAATGTGTCAGCCTCCAAGCTGGGTACTGAAACTTTGACCACACACCCTGCATCACTTCGTTTTTTTTCGGAACTTTCCAATCGCCCCCTAGGACTTGGAGAATGAACACCTTCTTATAAAAAATTAAATAATACAGGGAAATTACAGTGGAGGAGTTGAAGAATTATTTTGTTGGAATGTCACTCCAGGGTAAAACCCTACGTGGGTCTGGTTGGCACACAAGTCCTACATGAGAGGCATTTTTATTAAACTTGGGGCTAGATACGGGAGGGGAAAGACAATAGAAATTGACAACCTTATTAACAAACTTCAAATAGTAGAAAAGGGCTTGAGAAGGAGTCCTTCAGATCTAGAACCATGAACAGCTTTTAAAACTTAAAGGGGTTGTCCCGTGCCGAAACGGGTTTTTTGTTTTTTCAATAGCCACCCCGTTCGGCGCGAGACAAACCCGATGCAGGGGTTTACACAAAAAACAGGATAGTGTTTACCTGAATCCCCGCGCTCCGGTGACTTCTTACTTACCTGGTGAAGATGGCCGCCGGGATCTTCACCCTCGGTGGACCGCAGGGCTTCTGTGCGGTCCATTGCCGATTCCAGCCTCCTGATTGGCTGGAATCGGCACGTGACGGGGCGGAGCTACGAGGAGCCGCTCTCCGGCACGAGCGGCCCCATTCAGAAAAGAAGAAGACCGGACTGCGCAAGCGCGTCTAATCTGGCGATTAGACGCTGAAAATTAGACGGCACCATGGAGACGGGGACGCCAGCAACGGAACAGGTAAGTGAATAACTTCTGTATGGCTCATATTTAATGCACAATGTACATTACAAAGTGCATTAATATGGCCATACAGAAGTGTATACCCCAACTTTGTTTCGCGGGACAACCCCTTTAAGAGAAAACTTGCATTCATTCCTCTTCAGTGATTATGACAGAGAATTAACGAAGACCAAAGCAAATGTATATTGAACTGTGGGTAAGCCATCTAAACTTTCAGCTTGGCATGCTAAAAAAAAAGAGGCCAAAACTAAGACTCCCTTCGTACAGGACTCTGGGGGGCAAGGTTTTAAAATAACCCGCCCTGAGCAAATAGCAGAAACCTTCAGGGCCTATTACCATAAACTTTATCATTTAAAATATGATTCCGGTGTTTCACATCCAACTTTAGAAACATTGAGGATTGTTAACGTTAGATCCCCCTCTCGACCTTCCCTGCAGAAGACAATGAAATACTGGAAACCCCTTTTTCTTTATCGAAATTGGAAACAGTAATAAAAACTTTAATACCCTTGAAAGCCCCAAGACCCTACGGGTTCGCCAGTGAATATTTTAAATTTTTCATAGAGCATCTTTCTTCGCACTGTAGTAGAGTGAGAGGTAAAGTGTGGGACAGAAGGTACATATCACGAAGACTACTAGCATCTGTGATGTAAATCGGGTCCGTCCCTCACTCCAGCACTCAGTTCCACCTGGCCCAGACAGGTGAGGTGCATAAATGGGTGCAGGTTGCAGTGTGAAGGTGAGTTCAGAGCTGCCTGGTGTGAGAGGCACAAGCTGCAAGTGGCAGAACTGCAGACCTCACCACACGCGGCCACAAAGGTTTGCTGGGCCATTGCCACGCTTAGTTAAAAAGGACTTTTGGTGTTTTTGCTTTGCTGGACGGTTGACGTGGAAAAGGCCGTTTCATTCCTGTTTTCTGTTATCTGGAGATTCCCAGTGCATTTATGTTACGTTCAGCCAGTGAATAAAAGAAACCCGGCCAGTATTCTGGTTGTGGCCTGAAGTGTGCTCCCCTGCACTGCTACAACACCTACTGGAACCATTACCTTCAGCAGCACGGGACGGGTCTCGCCCAGATTAGCTTTTGCAAGCTACTATTGTAACTCTGCTGAAACCTGGCAAAGATCCTAGCTCCCCGGTAATTTCCATCCAGTTTCCTTATTAAACACGGACACTAAAATCTATGCCAAAATAATCCCTAATTGCCTACTCAATATCCTCCCCAAGGTCATACGCTCCGACCAAGTAGGATTTATGAAAGAGACAATCTTAGCACACGCAGGGTTAGAAATGGGATTCACAATGTAGAACAGTTCCATACCCTTACAATAATTTAAGCATTGGATGTCCACAAGGCTTTCAATAGAGTCCACTGGGACTTTGCTATTACGGCTCTCAAAAAGTTCAGTTTGGGAGGAAATGCAATTAGGAAAATGAAAGCACTTTACACCAACCCAACAGCAGAGTACCAGTTGAAGGGACTTTATCGGGCCATTCAATATCTCTAATGGCGTAAGACAGGGCTGCCCTTTATCCCCGCTTCTCATCATCCATGCTATCGAACCTCTGGCAGAACTGGTCCGTATCAACTCAAATGTGCAAGGAAACAACGCTGGCTTCATGCCAACTAGCTGGCCCCGCCAGAGCCGCGCCTGCCTCCTGGTTCTTCAGGTTCAACGTCCCCACTCGTAATGGTCGCAGATGAGGGCTTTGGCCGGAGAACCCATGTTTTGCGGCCATTTCCCCACAGAAGATTAGACACCAGGCGCCGAGTCTTTAATTACCGACTCATGAGCTCTCGGTGTTTCATTGAATGTGCCTTTGGAATTTTTACCAGCAAATGGCGAGTTTTCCTTGGGCACAAATCATATGGAACCCGAAGCCGCGGGCGCGGTGATTAAAGCCACTGCGGTTCGGCATCATTAGTGCTGGATCAATGATGTGGTTTGACGCCTGGGAATGATCTACTGTCAGCCACCTCAACAGTTGCAGGCATTGATCCAAACCAAACGAATACGCCTGCTATGTCACTACTTCGGGTTAGAGACCTGTTCGCGGACTACGTCATGACACCTCAGGGAGAAGTTCCATGGCAGATGGCCTCTATGCATGAAGCCTGAAGTTTAGGAGTTTCTAAACCGGGCTTTGATAATTTTTTGTTTGTTTTTTTTTTAAATTAGGGACTCGAAAGAAAATGAGGCCCCTTGATGCGTGCTGCAGGCTTATATAATATGATCAGCAGCAAATGACAGGATGACGGAAAATCACAAAGCATTTCCACTCATGTATATAAGGCTTTGATTTCATATAATGTATACGGTGAGCAAAGCTGTGTATATAATGTGTACGGTGTAGCAGAGCCGTGTATATAATGTATACGGTGTAGTAGAGCTGTGTATATAATGTGTACGGTGTAGCAGAGCTGTGTATATAATGTGTACGGTGTAGCAGAGCTGTGTATATAATGTGTACGGTGTAGCAGAGCTGTGTATGTAATGTGTACGGTGTAGTAGAGCTGTGTATATAATGTGTACGGTGTAACAAAGCTGTGTATATAATGTGTACAGTGTAGCAGAGCCGTGTATATAATGTGTACGGTGTAGCAGAGCCGTGTATATAATGTGTACGGTGTAGCGGAGCCGTGTATATAATGTGTACGGCGTAGCAGAGCCGTGTATATAATGTGTACGGCGTAGCAGAGATGTGTATATAAAGTGTACGGCGTAGCAGAGATGTGTATATAATGTGTACGGCGTAGCAGAGCTGTGTATATAATGTGTACGGCGTAGCAGAGCCGTGTATATAATGTGTACGGCGTAGCAGAGCCGTGTATATAATGTGTACGGCGTAGCAGAGCCGTGTATATAATGTGTACGGCGTAGCAGAGCCGTGTATATAATGTGTACGGCGTAGCAGAGCCGTGTATATAATGTGTACGGCGTAGCAGAGCCGTGTATATAATGTGTACGGCGTAGCAGAGCCGTGTATATAATGTGTACGGCGTAGCAGAGCCGTGTATATAATGTGTACGGCGTAGCAGAGCCGTGTATATAATGTGTACGGCGTAGCAGAGCCGTGTATATAATGTGTACGGCGTAGCAGAGCCGTGTATATAATGTGTACGGCGTAGCAGAGCCGTGTATATAATGTGTACGGCGTAGCAGAGCCGTGTATATAATGTGTACGGCGTAGCAGAGCCGTGTATATAATGTGTACGGCGTAGCAGAGCCGTGTATATAATGTGTACGGCGTAGCAGAGCCGTGTATATAATGTGTACGGCGTAGCAGAGATGTGTATATAAAGTGTACGGCGTAGCAGAGATGTGTATATAATGTGTACGGTGTAGCAGAGCTGTGTATATAATGTGTACGGCGTAGCAGAGCCGTGTATATAATGTGTACGGCGTAGCAGAGCCGTGTATATAATGTGTACGGCGTAGCAGAGCCGTGTATATAATGTGTACGGCGTAGCAGAGCCGTGTATATAATGTGTACGGCGTAGCAGAGCCGTGTATATAATGTGTACGGCGTAGCAGAGCCGTGTATATAATGTGTACGGCGTAGCAGAGCCGTGTATATAATGTGTACGGCGTAGCAGAGCCGTGTATATAATGTGTACGGCGTAGCAGAGCCGTGTATATAATGTGTACGGCGTAGCAGAGCCGTGTATATAATGTGTACGGCGTAGCAGAGCCGTGTATATAATGTGTACGGCGTAGCAGAGCCGTGTATATAATGTGTACGGCGTAGCAGAGCCGTGTATATAATGTGTACGGCGTAGCAGAGCCGTGTATATAATGTGTACGGCGTAGCAGAGCCGTGTATATAATGTGTACGGCGTAGCAGAGCCGTGTATATAATGTGTACGGTGTAGCAGAGCTGTGTATGTAATGTGTACAGTGTAGCAGAGCTGTGTATGTAATGTGTACGGTGTAGCAGAGCTGTGTATGTAATGTGTACGGTGTAGTAGAGCTGTGTATGTAATGTGTAGTCCGGTAAGTTGTATACAGCAGGTCGCAGAAGGTTTTCTCCTCATGAAGGGTCACTTCTCTCTTAGTAACTCATAAAGCGCTCAGCAGAGTCCCGTGTACACTGATCACCCCCTGGTCATGTGATCCCTGGCTCCTCCCACACGTGACTGATCACATGATGGTGACATCATCACAGGTCCTTGAAGCTGCTGTGGGCTCTGCAGGTGGAGGTATGTGTGTCCCTCATGGTAGGTCATTATTAACCCTTCACTCCCTGTGTGAGATAGGCTCCCATAGGCACCACATGATTGCTGGGTGACCAATGGGGTGACAGATAGAGCCTCTCCCTCTTTTATCTGCCACGGTCCATATAGCGCAGCATCCAAAGTGTTAAATGACTGGGATCTGAGATCTCGGCCATTAGTATGGGGGGTCATCTGTACAATACAGCTTCCAGCCAGAAGGGACGGTGCGGAAATAGATCCTGGGAGCGACCATTACTACAGGGAACAACATGGCGGCTTACTGGAGCTATATAGCTTCCCGGGGCCAACTATTACAGCGCAGGGAGGAGCGGGACATACTATTATGGTGCTGGGTGGAGCGGTACATACTATTATGGGGCGGGGTGGAGCGGTACATACTATTATGGGGCGGGGTGGAGCGGTACATACTATTATGGGGCGGGGTGGAGCGGTACATACTATTATGGGGCAGGGTGGAGCGGTACATACTATTATGGGGCAGGGTGGAGGGGTACACACTATTATGGGGCAGGGTGGAGCGGTACACACTATTATGGGGCAGGGAGGAGCGGGACATACTATTATGGGGCAGGGTGGAGTGGTACATACTATTATGGGGCAGGGTGGAGGGGTACACACTATTATGGGGCAGGGTGGAGCGGTACATACTATTATGGGGCATGGTGGAGCGGGACATACTATTATGAGGCAAGGTAGAGCGGTACATACTATTATGGGGCAGGGTGGAGCGGGACATACTATTATGGTGCAGGGTGGAGCGGTACATACTATTATGGGGCAGGGTGGAGCGGTACATACTATTATGGGGGAGGGTGGAGGGGTACATACTATTATGGGGCAGGGCGGAGCTGTACATAGTATTATGGGGCAGGGTGGAGGGGTACATACTATTATGGGGCAGGGTGGAGGGGTACATACTATTATGGGGCAGGGTGGAGGGGTACATACTATTATGGGGCAGGGTGGAGGGGTACATACTATTATGGGGCAGGGTGGAGGGGTACATACTATTATGGGGCAGGGTGGAGGGGTACATACTATTATGGGGCAGGGTAGAGCGGTACATACTATTATGGGGCAGGGTAGAGCGGTACATACTATTATGGGGCAGGGTAGAGCGGTACATACTATTATGGTGCAGGGTGGAGCGGGACATACTATTATGGGGCAGGGTAGAGCTGTACATACTATTATGGGGCAGGGTAGAGCGGTACATACTATTATGGTGCAGGGTAGAGCGGTACATACTATTATGGGGCAGGGTGGAGCGGTACATACTATTATGGTGCAGGGTGGAGCGGTACATACTATTATGGTGCAGGGTGGAGTGGTACATACTATTATGGGGCAGGGTGGAGTGGTACATACTATTATGGGGCAGGGTGGAGTGGTACATACTATTATGGGGCAGGGTAGAGCAGTACATACTATTATGGGGCAGGGTGGAGCGGTATATACTATTATGGGGCAGGGTGGAGTGGTACATACTATTATTGGGCAGGCGGGAGCGGTACATACTATTATGGGGCAGGCGGGAGCGGTACATACTATTATGGGGCAGGGTGCAGCGGTACATACTATTATGGGGCAGGATGGCTAACGTCTCAGTTTTCCCTTATCTTGAGGTTTTGATTTCCCATTCTCACATTGGCTCTTCTGCTTCTTTTTCAGTTTTTTTCAATATATGCCACGGTCCATATAGCGCAGCATCCAAAGTGTTAAATGACTGGGATCTGAGTTCTTGCCGATCTCGGCCATTAGTATGGGGGGGTCATCTGTACAATACAGCTTCCAGCCAGAAGGGACGGTGCGGGAATAGTTACTGGGAGCGACCATTACTACAGGGAACAACATGGCGGCTTACGGGAGCTATATAGCTTCCCGGGACATACTATTACGGGCCAGGGGGGTGCGGAACATACTATTATGGTGCAGGGAGGAACGGGACATACTATTATGGGGCAGGGTGGAGCGGTACATACTATTATGGGGCAGGGTGTAGGGGTACATTCTATTATGGTGCAGAGTGGAGGGGTACATACTATTATGGGGCAGGGTGGAGTGGTACATGCTATTGTGGGGCAGGGTGGAGTGGTACATACTATTATGGTGCAGGTTGGAGGGGTACATACTATTATGGGGCAGGGTGGAGCTGTACATACTATTATGGGGCAGGGTGGAGGGGTACATACTATTATGGGGCAGGGTGGAGGGGTACATACTATTATGGGGCAGGGTGGAGGGGTACATACTATTATGGGGCAGGGTAGAGCGGTACATACTATTATGGGGCAGGGTAGAGCGGTACATACTATTATGGGGCAGGGTAGAGCGGTACATACTATTATGGTGCAGGGTAGAGCGGTACATACTATTATGGGGCAGGGTAGAGCTGTACATACTATTATGGGGCAGGGTAGAGCTGTACATACTATTATGGGGCAGGGTAGAGCGGTACATACTATTATGGTGCAGGGTAGAGCGGTACATACTATTATGGGGCAGGGTGGAGCGGTACATACTATTATGGTGCAGGGTGGAGCGGTACATACTATTATGGTGCAGGGTGGAGTGGTACATACTATTATGGGGCAGGGTGGAGTGGTACATACTATTATGGGGCAGGGTGGAGTGGTACATGCTATTGTGGGGCAGGATGGAGTGGTACATACTATTGTGGGGCAGGGTGGAGCGGTACATATTATTACGGTGCAGAGTGGAGCAGTACATACTATTATGGGGCAGGGTGGAGCGGTACATACTATTATGGGGCAGGGTGGAGTGGTACATACTATTATGGTGCAGGGTGGTGCACTACATACTATTATGGGGCAGGGTGGAGGGGTACATACTATTATGGTGCAGGGTGGAGCGGTACATACTATTATGGGGCGGGTTGGAGCTGTACATACTATTGTGGGGCAGGGTGGAGCTGTACGTGCTATTGTGGGGCAGGGTGGAGCTGTACGTGCCATTGTGGGGCAGGGTGGAGCGGTACGTGCCATTGTGGGGCAGGGTGGAGCGGTACGTGCCATTGTGGGGCAGGGTGGAGCGGTACGTGCCATTGTGGGGCAGGGTGGAGCGGTACGTGCCATTGTGGGGCAGGGTGGAGCGGTACGTGCCATTGTGGGGCAGGGTGGAGCGGTACGTGCCATTGTGGGGCAGGGTGGAGCGGTACGTGCCATTGTGGGGCAGGGTGGAGCGGTACGTGCCATTGTGGGGCAGGGTGGAGGGGTACGTGCCATTGTGGGGCAGGGTGGAGGGGTACGTGCCGTTGTGGGGCAGGGTGGAGGGGTACGTGCCGTTGTGGGGCAGGGTGGAGGGGTACGTGCCGTTGTGGGGCAGGGTGGAGGGGTACGTGCCGTTGTGGGGCAGGGTGGAGGGGTACGTGCCGTTGTGGGGCAGGGTGGAGGGGTACGTGCCGTTGTGGGGCAGGGTGGAGCCGTACGTGCCGTTGTGGGGCAGGGTGGAGCCGTACGTGCCGTTGTGGGGCAGGGTGGAGCCGTACGTGCCGTTGTGGGGCAGGGTGGAGCCGTACGTGCCGTTGTGGGGCAGGGTGGAGCCGTACGTGCCGTTGTGGGGCAGGGTGGAGCCGTACGTGCCGTTGTGGGGCAGGGTGGAGCCGTACGTGCCGTTGTGGGGCAGGGTGGAGCCGTACGTGCCGTTGTGGGGCAGGGTGGAGCCGTACGTGCCGTTGTGGGGCAGGGTGGAGCCGTACGTGCCGTTGTGGGGCAGGGTGGAGCCGTACGTGCCGTTGTGGGGCAGGGTGGAGCCGTACGTGCCGTTGTGTGGCAGGGTGGAGCCGTACGTGCCGTTGTGGGGCAGGGTGGAGCCGTACGTGCCGTTGTGGGGCAGGGTGGAGAGGTACGTGCCGTTGTGGGGCAGGGTGGAGCCGTACGTGCTATTGTGGGGAAGGTTGGAGCCGTACGTGCTATTGTGGGGCAGGGTGGAGCCGTACGTGCTATTGTGGGGCAGGGTGGAGCCGTACGTGCTATTGTGGGGCAGGGTGGAGCCGTACGTGCTATTGTGGGGCAGGGTGGAGCCGTACGTGCTATTGTGGGGCAGGGTGGAGCCATACGTGCTATTGTGGGGCAGGGTGGAACGGTACATACTATTATGGGGCAGAATGGCTAACGTCTCAGTTTTCCCTTATCTTGAGGTTTTGATTTCCCATTCTCACATTGGCTCTTCTGCTTCTTTTTCAGGTTTTTTCAATATATGAACATCTTTAGATATCTTCTATAAAAAAGAATTTTCCTGATTCACTCATCAAGGATGAAAGAAGACACAAACATGATGGCCGAGAGTGTATTAATTCTCACCCGGGAAATAATCTTCCAGCTTACTGGAGAGGTGAGAGATTCTGATGATGTCACATTACTTCATTCTTATCTATGTAATAACAGATGATATTACTGGAGAGGTGAGAGATTCTGATGATGTCACCTTATATCATTATCATCTGTGGTAATAACAGATAATGTCACTGGAGAGGTGATGGACTCTGGAAATGTCTGTAGTGATATTTATTACTGTGTCCCTAAATACAGGATTACTCAGTAGTGAAGAAGACCTCTAGTGATGACTGTCGGACCCCTGTGTATGATGGATGGGGGAGAACCCCGAGTCCAATCACGGGGCCCCCACCTCACTCCCTGATACATGAGGACATCAATGTACAGAAGATTCTAGAACTCACCAACAAGATGATTGAGCTGCTGACTGGAGAGGTGACGCTGCAGGGAATGCTGGGACATTATACAGTAACAGCACTGGAGGCTTCTGGGTAATGACTGTATATTATGTTGTCAGGTTCCTATAAGGTGTCAGGATGTCGCTGTCTATTTCTCGTTGGAGGAGTGGGAGTATTTAGAAGGACACAAGGATCTGTACAAGGAGGCCATGATGGAGACCCTCCAGCCGCTCCCATCACCAGGTAATAGACAGGACTAAATACACGGGGACTTTGTTATCTGTATGTAAAGAATGACTTCAGTGTCTGTCTGTGTTTCCTGCAGTTCCATCCAGTAAGAGAAGCCTACCAGAGAGATGTCCCTGTCCTCTTCTTCTACAGGACCGTCAGGTAGATGGAGATGTCCCTCTGATCTGTAGAAGGCTGTGAAGCTCTTGTCTTCAGTATTATTAGATGTCACATGACTTCTCCAACCGTCTGCTGACTTTTACAATATTTGTCTCACAGATTTTGTATCAGGATGAAGATCTGACTAATATTGATGATACAGTAACAATTGTGACAGTCAAACAGGAGTTTGAAGAGGAGATTCCTACAGGTAACCGCCCAGGTGAGTAGTAACCACTAAATACAGCAGAGAGGAGTCACAGATTCTCCTCGGTCAGCGGCTGCAGATATGTTATTCTGTGGTCTGTGGGATTATCGGTGATGACAGATCCTGCAGTCCGGGCCCCGTCCTCCCAACTGGTTCATCCTGTAAGCCTGTTAGTGGCAGTAGATATCTGACACTGGCAATGGTCGGCTCTGCTGCAGCTAGAAACACCATAAAAAGAGCAAAAACCACCCAAATGGCTGTTCATGTCGGTTATTTTTAGTGTCTCTCAAACTACTAACGACCACTTGTCCGTCATTCCGCGTGTGATGTGTGAGTTACATGCAGAACCGGACAGCACCTGTGATGTCAGTTATTACAGGCTCTTAGCTCTGCCCCCTGTTCACATGATGGTGATGTCATCACAGGTCCTTTAACCTCCTTCTGCAGTGAATGAGGAAATATGGGCAGACTAAAGCCCCCGCAAAACGCTGCTACCTCAGTTGCTATGGATACAGCAGTATATTCAGTGTGGCAGTTTGTAGCTGGTTGTGAGACAGGTGGACCCCTGTGTGGAGACTCCAATAAATGACACCTACATAAATGTCCACATACATAGCTGGCGGTGCATAATGACCAATAACATTGAAGCATAGTCCTTCACCGCTATCTTCACAACTCCTGAACGTGATATCATGTCATTTCTAGTGCTAATGCCGCCAACATCAGTCCAGCCCTCCTCTAATCGTCAACTGTTGTCTAGCGTTGAAATAAACCATTGCTGTCGTTCGTGCACACGTCCCCAGAAAGGGTTCAACGCCGCCGTAAAGCTAATGCAGCTTACATAATACAGCGACAAGCCACGATGTCACCGCAGCCACCAGCTGAAGTTCGAAAAACACATGCAGCTCCCATGCAAAAGCAATGTAGCAGAGTTGTGTGTGTGACATGCATGTAATAGAGCTGTGTGTGTGTGATATGTCGTGTGAAAATGACATCTGACAGAAAAAAGAGAAAGGATCACAGGATCTCAGGGTACCCATAATACCTTGCAAACAGCTCTCCCAGCCAATCAGGAGGCAATATAGGGCTGAGGTCAGAGCCACTAGAAAAGGATCATCCAAATTGAATGAAAAGCTTGGTTGTTTGGAGAAACCGTGTCTTGATTCATTCAAATAACGTACCATAAGACATGACTTCACAAAGACCGCGTGTCAAACCCACACGGGTTCTTGATCACCTTAATAGACACGCCATACACTTCCTTCTTAAATAAAAATTTACATAAATTAAAAACAATGAACACCTGATAGTTAACCCTTGGAGCGCTTCCTAACTATATCAATAGGAAAAAAACCTTATAATAGCATTAATGGGGGTTTAAAGCTTGTTATCATTCTAATGCAGAAATATGATATATAACACCATATGAAGAAGAATATATTTTACTATACTTATTAATACACATTTAATATTATGCACATAAATACAAACACATTTGTTTCTTCAGTTTAGTTTATGCTTATACTATTATTGATATTGACACTAAAAATATTTTTATTTATTTATATTAATTCAGTTCATATGGTTAGCATCGATTTAATACTACAGCAAGCCTAGATAGTATATTGTGAGCACTGCAGTCTGATTTCCTTATTTAATAGGCAACTACAGAAGTGAATGTGTGCTGAAGACAGTAGAATTACATGAACTAGTGTGGAATAATCAAATTATTGGAGATTAGCGAGCATGCTCGTCCGAACCGGGTAAGCTCTGCCTTGGTTGTAGCTCCCCTGCACTATATCTCCCTTGCATCTCACTAGCAGAGGCAGGTTACAGCCTACCAACACAGCACCATGTCCGACTCCAAAACCCAAGAGTCTGGACTGGGACCAGCCAGGGCAACGCTCTACGCTAGCTCTTTCTGTAATACAAAATTTGCATGCGGACAGGTTGAGCCATGTTGTGATCACTGTATTCTTCCAAGGCAGGCGCCCGTACAACCTAATACAGACTCCCCGCCCATCCAGCCCTCACTCTTGGCCGAACAAGAGTGGGCCCGCTCCCTGGCGCAAGCAGTTTCAAACTTTACCCTCACTTCCAGCGCTATTTTGGACAGGCTGGACTGAGTGTCTGTCCCTGCCCCAGTTGTGTCCGGTGGAGATGACACTGTCAGGAGAGATCCCTCTCACACTAGGCCGCGGAAGCGTGTTAGACGATCCGGCTCACAGGACTCCTCTAGGTCTCAGACATCACCGATCCGTGCAGATTTTCCTGGAGCTGCCTCTCTGACTAACATTCCCTTTGTAGGCCTGTGGCTCTTTGGAGCCAGGTTGGACAAGATTATTTCGGAAGCCACGGGGGAAAAGAGTTTGCACCTGCTGCAGAACCGCTGTAGACAACAGACGGCCCCACGACTAACCAGTTTCCAATTTCGCTCTTTTTCTTGGCATAGTCCCCGCAGATCGGAGAATAAGAGGAACACCCAGGAGCAGGACCAGAAGAGAAAACCGTCATTCAAGACTAGGCCGGTGTGGCGCACAAGGGCTCAATCCGCCAAGACCACTCACACTAAGTCGTCCGCATGAAGGCCAGCCCCCACCCACTGCGACCAGGGTGGGAGGATGACTTTACTGATTCAGCAGGGTTTGGCTGGACAGGGCTCTGACGCCTGGGTACGGGAAGTTATTTCAGAGGGCTACGTGATAGAGTTCACAGACCATCCGCCCGACCATTTCTTCAGCTCCAGGATACCAAGATCGTCAGAAAAAGCCACCGCACTTTTACAAGCAGTCCACAAGCTAGTGGCTCAAGGAGTTATAGTGCGGGTTCCTTCTTCGCAGTGGTTCAAAGGTTTTTATTCAAACCTATTCGTTGTCCCGAAGAAGGATGGATCCGTTAGGCCGTTCCTGGACCTGAAGAGGCTGAAGCACTAAGTGAAGGTGCGTCGATTTCGCATGGAATCAATACGGGCAGTAATCGCGTCAATGGAATCGGGGAAGTTCTTGTCGTCAATCGACATCAAGGATGCGTACCTTCACATCCCCATCCATCCGGCACACAAGAGATTCCTTCGGTTCACGGTTCAAGCCGAACACTTTCAGTTTACAGCTCTTCCATTCGGCCTGGCGACAGCTCCCCGGCTTTTTACAAAGATTCTGGCAGCAGTGATGTCCCTCCTCCATTCCAGTGGAATAGTCGCAATTCCATATCTGGATTACATTATGAGGGAGGCCCCGACGGGGCAGGCCAACATAGAGAGTCTTCACATTACGATGGACGCACTAACCGGGTTCAGCTGGATCATCAACTGACTCACCATCGCAAAGCATGAAATTCATAGGGCTTTGCTTCAACATGGCCCAGAATCAGGTATTGCTTCCAGCAACAAAACAACTTCTTCTCCAGAAGCAGGTTCGCTCCTTGCGCACACATCGCTCAGTGACTATCCGCCACTGTATGAGGGTGCTGGGACTGATAGTATCGGCTTTCAAGGTAGTCCCATTCACTCAGTTTCACTCCCGACCCCTTCGATGGGCTATCTTGTCGAGACAGGGCACTGTAGAAACAGCACTCCCTACATTGGTGTCTGGACTCACCCCAGATCTATCGCAGCCGATCTTTTCTACCCCTCCAGTGGCATATTTTTATTACAGATGCCAGCCTCTCCGGCTGGGAGCGTACCCTACGGAACCTGGTGGCCCAGGGAACCTGGACCAGTCGGGAAGTCTTACTATCAATCAACGTACTGGAACTTCGGGCCATATTCCGGTCACTGCAACACTCTCTCCATCTGATGGGTCACCCAGTCCGGGTCCAGACGGACAACGCGACAGCTGTCGCGCATGTAAATCATCAGGACGAAACCTGCAGCAAAAGGATCTTGGCCTGGGCCAAAGAACATGTTCCCACACTGTCGGCAGTACATATCCCCGGGGTAGACAATTGGATAGCCAATTATCTTAGCAGAGAAATGGTCGATCCAGGCGAGTGGGAACTACACCCCTAAGTCTTTCAAGAGATTTGCAAGCGGTGGGGACAGCCAGATGTCGATCTAATGTCATCCAGATTCAACCGCAAGCTTCCGACCTTCGTGGCCAGGTCGAAGGACCCCTGAGCACGAGCCAGGGACACCCTGGTTACTCCGTGGACAGAGTTCCATTTTTCTAATGTATTCCCACTTATTCCCAGAATACTCAAGAGAATCAGGAGGGAAGGACTTGCGGTAATTCTCATAGCTCCGGACTAACCTCGACGGACGTGGTACGCAGAACTCGTCGACCTAGTGGAAGACGCACCATGGTGGCTTCCTCTGCGGGAGGACCTTCTCTTACAGGGACCCTCTTCCACCACAGTTTATCCACGCTATGTTTGACGGCATGGCGATTGAAGCCGCGGTCTTGAGAGCTCAGGGATTTTCGGAACCAGTGATCCGGACCATGATCCACGCCAGAAAGCCGTCCTCCTCAAAGGTGTACTACCGAGTGTGGAAGGGCTTCCTCCTATGGTGCGAACAACGGGGCATCCAACCTATGCGATTTTCGTTGTCTCGCCTCCTGTCATTCCTTCAGGACGGACCTTTATCAGCGGCCATTGGCAGCTAGGTCAGCGGTACGCACCTTCCTGCAGGGAGTCGCACATGCCGCACCACCATTCCGATCCCCGGTACCACCCTAGGACTTGAACCTGGTACTCGACGCATTGCAGTCTCAGCCCTTCAAGCCGCTGAGGGAGGTTCCGGCGCAAATGTTGATCTGGAAGGTGGCTCTACTAGTAGCAGTTACCTCCATTTGCCGAGTATCGGAGATTGCAGCACTGTCGGCAAGGCCTCCATTCACAGTGTTCCACCAGGATAAGGTGGTATTACGCCCTATCCCTATGTTTCTTCCCAAGGTGGTGTCAGATTTCCACCTCAACAAGGATATCGTGTTGCCGTCTTTCTGCCCTTCCGCGGTCCATCCCAGAGAAAGGACTCTACACAGGTTGGACATGGTACGAGCCCTATGGATTTACCTGGAGCGGACAGCGTCGTTCTGACAATCTGACTCCTTGTTTATCATTTCTGACGGCCCGAGATGTGGTCTGGTGGCCTCCAAGTTGGTCATATCTCGCTGGATACGTTTGGCAGTGGTAGATGCTTACCGATCCAAGGACAAGACACCACCATTTCGGGTAACGGCGCAATCTGCGAGGGCAGTGGGAGCTTCATGGTCCTTACACAATGGGGCGGCTACTTGGACGTCCTTGCATACCTTTTTGAAGTTCTATGGAGTTCATACGTTAGCCTCAGCGGACGCTGCTCTGGGTCGAAGAGTCTTAGAGATGGCTATTTACTAACCACATGTGCTCATAATTCTCAACCCCCCCAGGGGGGCTGCTCTATAACGTCCCACGGTCGTGGCTGTGTCCCCCAATGACACGAGCGAGAAAAGAGGATTTTTGGTACTTACCGTAATATCTCTTTCTTGTCTCGTTCATTGGGGGACACAGCACCCACCCAGATTACATTATAGGTTACATCCTGTTTGGAACCTTGGTTCTGGTAAGTTGCACATGGTGCCTGTTTTCTTTTTTAAATTCGTTTTATTTATTAATGATAAGCAGTCTGCGAGACACATGATAGAAAAGGTTTGTACAGTACATATGAACGTAAATAGAAACATATTCGTGATTTCAAAGGTAAACATCAAGCTTGTTACTGTGTCTCCCAAACTGTCCGTCTGTAACTTTATTAACAGTAAACATTTTCGAACTTTTATAAACCGTAAGTTGAGCCTTGCTCTTCCTTATTTGGGTCTTAGTGGTTACAGGTCTTCCAGGCACTTGTCAATGGGGGGGGGGGGGATGTTAAGGGGTGGGGAGGGGGAGGGAGGGGGTTAACGTGTATTAGGTTTAAATTTCAGTTGGTACTCAAGGTAGAGTAAGAATTTAGCCAGGCTCCCCATACTTTTTGGAATTTAGCCGGGCATCCTATGTGTTGGTATATGATTTTTTCATACGAGGTTACAGTGTTTACGTTGTGAATCCAATGTAGGATCGAAGGGGGTTCTGTTGCCATCCATTTCATAGCTATTTCTTTGCGGGCCAGGAATAGTGTCTTCTGTAGGAAGACCCGAGTATGGAATGGCCACTCATCCTCCTCCAGTAAATCAAATAGCGCCACCTTGGGGTCTAGTTCAATGGATAATGGGGGTTGTAACAGCGAGTTTACAAGATTTATTACTTCTGACCAGAACTCCCTAACGTGCCGACACTTCCAGATCAAGTGCCAGAAGTCCGCCCTTGGTTGGCGGCATCTCTGGCATGAATCCGAGGTCGTATTGCGCATTTTGTGTAGTCGATTGGGAGTGAGGTAGGCTTGATGTATAATGTATAGCTGGATTAGCTTGTTATTTACAGCTGGTGATACTGACAGGTGGGACTCAGAAATATCCTGCCATTCCTCAGGTGTAAGGGAAGCAATGGCAAGTTTCCATTTATCATATGCTGGGGGGGGGGGGGGGTTAGGATCTATTTTGGCTGAGAGGAGGTGTGTGTATAGAGCTGATATTAGGCCTTTGGGTCCTTGGGATTTGAGAATTCCTATTGTGGGGAATTTGGATATGCGGGCCGAAGGGGGGGGGAATTGGGAGTTTAGTGCATGTCTTAACTGAAAGAATCTGAACAGTTGGAGGCGTGAGGCCTGTAGTCTATCTCGCAGTTGTGTAAAAGTGGGGAGGATTCCGTCTATATATATATCTTTTATTGTTTGTACTCCTTGGGCGATCCAGTATTGTGGGTCTGGGACGGTCTGTAGTGCGGTAAGACCAGGATTGTTCCAGAGAGGGAGCTCTGGTATTACACCTTGGTAGCTCTGCAGAGTCTTTATTTCTTTCCAAACGCTAAGAGCCAGTTTATGGAGTGGGATTAGTTCGGTGGCTTTGGTGCATTCTGGAAATTCTAAAAAGTTCAGGAGATTTTGTCCTGTTACTTGTTTAGCTAGTTGTTTGTCTGCTGTGGGTAGTTCTTTTCCCAAGATCCAGGCTCTGATGTTTCGCAGTTGCCCTGCTAGGTAATAAAGCCGGAGGTCCGGTAGGGCCATTCCGGCTTGCTCTTTGGGTCTTTGTAGGATTGATAGACTCAGCTTAGAGCGGGAGGAATTCCAGATAAATGTTATCATTAGGGAATTTAGGGACTTAAAGAGGCGCTTGGGGACATTCACTGGCATGTGCTGTAGTATGTATAGGCATTTGGGTTGGACGACCATTTTGATGAGATTTATGCGTCCGGCTACAGATAATGGTAGTTTAGCCCATCGCTTTAGTTTGTGTTTTATATTTTCTAAGAGTGGGTTTATGTTGTCTGCTATTGCATTATTATGGTCGTGCGACATGATCATTCCCAAATATTTGAATGTTGAGACTGGTTTTAGTCCGTATCTTGCGACGCAGGGGTCGTTTTTTGGGTTGGCCTCTGTATAGAGGATTGTTGACTTGGACCAATTAACATGTAGTCCGGAAAAGTGGGAGAATCTGTCTATGTGTGTCATGGCTTGGGCAAAGGAGTCTGATGGGTTCGATAAGAATAGGATTGTATCATCTGCGTATAGTCCCAGTTTGCTTTCGAGGTCTGACCATTTAATGCCGGTTACATTAGGGGCACTTCTTAGTCGGATCGCCAGTGCTTCTATGGCTATGGCAAACAAGGCCGGGGATAGAGGGCATCCCTGACGGGTGCCTCTTGCCAGATGGAAATCCGCCGAAGGGACACCATTAACGACCACATTTGCAGTCGGGGATTTGTATATAGTTTTAACCCATTGTTGAAACTTGGGTCCGAATCCGAAACGGATCAAACAGGCCTCCAGAAAGGCCCATTCCACAGAGTCAAAGGCTTTTGCCATGTCGAGTGAGACCAGAGCCCAGGGCATGTTATATTGTTTACCTAACTGGATAGCTGTTTGGACCCTGCGGATGTTAATGGTTGTAGACTTCCCGGGCATGAAGCCCGTTTGGTCAGGGTGTATTATGGATAGGATCACCTGGTTCAGTCTAGTGGCCAGAATTTTCGTTAGGATTTTGTAATCCACATTCACCAGTGATATGGGTCGATAAGATCCACAGTCTGTGGGATCTTTCCCAGGTTTCAGGATGACTACGATGGATGCTTTATAGAATGAGGCTGGGAGTGTTTTGTCTAGTTGCGCTTGAGTTAGCACCTCAAGAAGTTGTGGGCCTAGTTGCTCGTGGTATTTGCGATATATCTCTATGGGAAGACCATCGGGTCCTGGTGATTTGTTAAGGGCCATATCTTGGGTTATTAGCTGGATCTCTTCCAGAGTGAAGGGGGCTTCCAGGAGATTGACCTGCTCTTCAGAGAGGGTAGGGAAGTCTAGATCGTTCAGATAAGCCAAGACATCTGTTACCGTATTATTAGAGGTGGAGGTGTATAAGTGAGCATAGAATTCTTTAAAGCAATTGGTGATGGATAAGGCGTCAGTGAACTCTGTTCCTTGCTGGTTTTTGATCTTAAGGATCGTGTTTGTTTGGTTTTCCCTCTTGATGAGGTTAGCGAGTAGGTGGCTGGATTGGTTCCCTAACTCAAAGTAATGTTGTTTGGAGAAAAATAGTTGACGTTTAGCTTTGGCATGTATTTGGTGCTTATAGAGTCGGGATAGGCTGAGCCAGGCTACTTTGTTGGCGTCTGTGGGGGCTGATATATATGCTTTCTCAGCCTCTAGGGTTTGGTTTTCCATCTCCCTGTCGGCCTGGGATGTCGTTTTTTTAATGTGTGAGATGGCTGATTTGAGGAATCCTCTAATATAGGCCTTGAGCGTGTCCCATTTCAGGGCGGGGTGGGTGTTGTCCTTGTGGGCGTCTAGGAATAAGGAGATGTGGAAGGGCATCTGGTCGTCCGATCCAATAAGTTTGAGCCAGAATGGGTGCAGTTTCCATGTGGGCCTTATTTTAATTTGTGGGAATTTTAGGGTTAGCAGTATGGGGCTGTGGTCTGATATGCCTCTCGGACAGTGTGTTATACTTGCGAGATGTATTGCCAGTTCTATGGAGCTAAATATGTAGTCTATTCTTGTCAGTGCGTTGTATCCCGGTGAGTGGCAAGTGTATTCCTGTGTCTCGGGGTGGCATAGTCGCCAGAGGTCGACCCATCCGACGCTTTCGATTAATTGTCTCAAAGGGGAGTTTGAGGTGGGGGTGGGATTAGAGGATGTGTAGAATTTGTCTTTGATAGGGTCCATTATCATGTTAAAATCCCCTAGACACATCACCTCCGCTGATGGATAGTGATGTGCAAACGCAATAGCAGCCTGCAAGATATGGAGATTATTGTGGGGCGGATTGTATATGGATAAGATGACATATGGTTTGGAGTCGATTTCTCCGTATATAAATATGTACCTTCCTTCGGGGTCCCTGCGAGTGGTGATTGGGTTCCAGCGCACTGATTTGTGAATTAGCACCGAGACGCCCCTAGAGGAGGAGGTGTGAAAGGAATGGGAAGTCCACTGGATCCATGGTTTTGACATGGTGTCTGCTTTATCTTTGACAAGATGGGTCTCTTGTAAGCTAATGATGTGCGGGTTTAGTTGTTTGATATATGTAAATACCGTCCTTCGTTTGAGTGCTGTGCCAAGCCCTCGGACGTTCCAGCTAAGGCATTTTAGGGACGCCATTGTTTACATGGGCGTAAGATTTAGTCTTTTGTCTGTGATCTTGGGATGGGGGGGGGTTGGTATTGATGTGTGTAAGGGGGGGAATTGTGTTAGCGCCTGCTTGTGCAAGACATTGTTGAAGAGCAAAAACATAACAATTCAAAACATTGAACATTGACATCTCACTAAAATTATATCGCGGATATCAAAGAAACCAGCAAAACAGAAAGGTTGGGGAGAGGGGAAGGAAGGGGGGGAAGAGGGGAAGGAGGGGGAGAATAAGAAAAAAGAAAAAGACAAAGAAGAAAACAAGAAAACAATTTAGCTACGATCTGATTAGAAGTAGCAGATGTTCTGTCTTTTTTAGGGGAAGACTTCTGTTGGCCTTTTAGAGGCTTGCGGCTGACCGCTGGGCTCCAACCATAACTTTAGCGGTATCCCGGTTGTGTTGCACACAGTCTATGCGTCAAAGGAATGTCGGGCGTGTGGGTCACAAGAAGATTTAAAGTCCCATAAGCTAGTGTTGTGGGGACGTTCATCCTTTTGGTGTTTCAGGGTGCATATCTAGCCACTCCAAGGCCTCTGTGGGAGATTGGAGGAAGATCGCCCTTCCCTGGGCTACGATTCGTAGGCGGGCGGGGTATGCCATTGAGTAGGGAATCTGTCTCTCTTTGAATTTTCGCTTCGCCTCTGTAAAGGTGGCTCTTTGTTTTTGTAGCTCAGCAGAGAAGTCAGGAAATATGGAAATCGTTGTGTTGTTATACTTCAGCGGGCCTTTAATTCTGGCTTGGCGTAGTGCAGCGTCTCGGTCCCTGCAATTTAGGATCCTTATTAGAAAGGGGCGCGGGGGGGCTCCCGGCTGTGGCGGTTTTGCAGGGACTCGATGGGCTCTTTCTACTGTAAAGTTGGTAGAGAAGGTGTCGTCTCCTAGTAGCGTTTTTAGCCAGGTTTCGGCGAATGTTTCTATATGGGAACCCTCTGATTTTTCAGGTAAGCCTATTATGCGTAAGTTGTTACGACGCGAGCGATTCTCCAGATCGTCTGTTTTGGATTGGCAGAATTCTATAGCTCTTGTTGCCTTTTTGACCGCCGTGGTTAATGGACGCAGTGAGTCTTCTGCGTTGGAGACACGCTCTTCCATTTCCCGCATTCTATCGCGCATATTGTGTAAGTCCTGTCGTAGTAGGGAGACGTCAGATTTAATCTCTTCTATTTTATTAGTAAGAGAAGATTTACAGGTGTTGATTGCGTCTAGGAGTTGGCGCATGGTAGGTTCTGCGCTTTGCCCTGTTTCGGTTTCAGGCTCTTTCGCCTGTGTGGGTCGCGTTGCACGCGGGGTGTGATCAGGGGTTTCAGAGCGAGAAAATTCCTTTAGTTTTTCGGTGGCAGAGCCACCTTTCGCGCGTGTACTCATATTAGAATTTGTTGGGTTGGTGTAGCGGGTTATGCGAATTGTCGTTATAGTATAGACTGTGTCAGTATTTGCTTGTAGAGATCAGGGGTCTGTATCTTTGCGTTGCCGTGGGTTACCACACAAAGAGTATTCAGTTGGCTAAATCTTGATAGCGCCCAATTGATTCTAGCCTAGGTCTGGTCGCGGTGGAAGAGGGTGGGGGAGTTGCGCCAGTCAGATATGGCGGTCGCCGACCGCAGGATATTACAGTCTACAGGGAATAGAGTATTCCGGTTGTGTTATAGTCCGCCTGGACTGCGCTTACGTTTGTGAGGAGTCTATTCAGTCCTGAGTGTTGTCCCCCAGCCCCTTGTGAGCAACTTACAGTTTTTTGTTGCCGACTCCGCAGGTCCGGTTCCGGAAATGGGTTGTTCTTCAGGGGTTAATCCTCCGGTGGTGTAGTTCGGTGGAGCGGACCGGAACCGCATCGAGCCGCAGAAGCTGATCAGGCTGGGACCGTCGGGTCCGCCGGCGCCGGGAGGAAGGTGCGCCGCTTTAAATTTGTGGTGCCTGAATTAAGTCGGCGTGCGGCAGAGGCGTTACAGTGTAGTGGCTCTGGCGAGGTACGGACTCCGGCGGGCTCCGCGGCAGCAGCACGGGCACAGGGGACGTCCCCCGTCGCTTCCAAGGAGGCGGTCGCCCTGCGGCGGCTCGGTCCCACCTCGGGAGCGATCAGAGGTAGGCGCTCAGCAGCGGGGAGCGGGCGGCGAGTCACGACCTCCGCGGCCGGCTGCGGGCAGGTGATATCGGGACGGTCGGCGCCGGCAGCTCCTCTATGTCCTCTGCGGCTTTAGTCCGGGTCCGGATGCGGCGCGAGCGGAGCGCCTCGCTCCTCCAGGTAAGCTTCGTCTGTTGCGGCGGGGGGGTTGCCCTCACCCGGCCCGCGATGCGCGCCGATCTCCGCAGCCCGGGAACAGCGCAGAGGGGCTCCGGTGAGATTGGAGCGGTGCGGCCGGTTCCGAGCGCCAGCGGGGTCTCCCGCCGGGTGGTAGGTGAGGAGAGATGGTCCGTTAGGGCTCCGGGTCAGTCAGGCGGCAGGTTAGGTTAATAGGGATGGCTGCAGACGAAGCGCGGGAAAACTTGCGGGGTGCTGGTGCCGTCTCCCACTCGCGGCTCTGTTACGGGAGTTAAAGGGCTGCCATCGTTCTCAAACTCGGTCCAGGTTGTCTCCAAGGGTCAGGGAGCCCATTGGTACCGTTTGGGTTGCTCAGGTACTGGTCAGGCCAGGATTTTGGACGGATCTTGCTATCCCCTCTGGGGAGCACCTCTTAGTTGCGACCTTCCATGCTGGTCGCAGCTGGTGCCTGTTTTCTTGTTATTTCAGATCCTGCAGGGCTGCTCCTACTGCTGGCATGCAAACTGATAAGCCTGATGTCGGCAGAAGGGGATATAGCTAGCAGGAGGAGTTAACACTTTTTGTGCTTAGTGTCGCCTCTAATGGCAGTAGCTATACTCACAGTCTTGGCTGTGTCCCCCAATGAACAAGACGAAAAAGAGATTTTATGGTAAGTACCAAAAATTCTCTTTTTATACTCCTTAACCCCTTAACCCCTTCTCGCTCCAGGACATACATTCATATCCTGGAGCGTCGGGGTATGTATGAAGAGAGGTCGCAGGGCGACCCCTCTTCATACAACGCCGGCGTCAGCTGTTTATTACAGCTGACACCCGTGGGCAACAGCTGCAATCGGCCGCGAGGCCAATTGCGGCTATTAACCCTTTAAATGCTGCTGTCAATTCTGACAGCGGCATTTAAATCCCCCGAAAGATGTTCGGGGGTCCCGTATGCCCCCCACCCGCAGTGCAATCGGGGAAGCCATGCAGGTGTCATGGCAGCTGGGGGACTTCTGAAAAGCCCCAGGGCTGCCTTGGGAGACTGCCTATCAAGACATCCCCGTGGGGTGGCTTGATAGACTGCCTTTGAAATCGCAGTATGACGTAATGCCATAGCATTACGTCATACTGCAGGAGTGATCAAAGCATCGCATGTTGTTGTCCCCCAGGGGGCTTAAAAAAAAGTGAAAGTGAGATCAATAAAGTTTTAATAATTGTAAAAACAAAAGTAATAAAAGTTTAAATCACCCCCCTTTTGCTAGATCTCTAATTAAAAAAATCTAAATAATAAAAAAATACATATTTGGTATCACCGGGTCCGTAAAAGTCTGATCTATCAAAGTAGCACATTATTACCCCACACGGTGAACGTTGTCTGAAAAAAAAAAACCCAGCCAGAAATGCACTGTTTCAGTTGCCCTGCAATAAAAGCGATCAAAATGTCATGTGTATTCCAAATTGGTACTTACAGAAACTATAGGAGATCCTGCAAAAATTAAAATTTCGCTCAATTACGTCGACGGGAAGATGAAAATGTTATTGTGCGGAGAAGATGGCGGCAGAAAATAACTTAAAAAAATTAAATGTCTTTAAAAAAAAAGAGAAGTACGTAAAAAAAAACAACTCATCGCAGTAATTGTACTAACCCATAGAATAAAGAGAATAAAGTTATCATGTCATGTTTGTTGCAGTTTATGCGCTGTAGAAACAAGATGCACCGAAAGAGGGTGGAATGTCGTTATTTTTTTTTTTTTTCATTTTACTACACTTAAAATTTTTTACATTTTTCCAGTACATTATATAGTAAATAGCACCATTGAAAAATACAACTCATTCCGCAAAAAACAAGCCCTCATACCGCTACATCGATGGATAAATAAAGGAGTTGCGATTTACTTTATTTTTTTAAAGGGGGAGGAAAAAAACGAAAATGGGGAAAAAAGGCTGCGTCATTAAGGGGTTAAAGACCGGGCTGTTTTGTACCTTTAGGACCAGACACTTTTATGGATTTTACCCATGTGGTGGTTTTACTGCCATATTTTGTTTCCTTTTAGCTATCAAAATTGTTTTTGCTGTGTTTTTTTTTCCGTGACATATAGGGCTGTTTTTTAAATATCTTTTTCACAGATTTTTTTTTCCCGTTTTTTTTAGTTTTATTGGGGGTAAAATTCTAAAAAAAATGATTTTTTAAAAAACATTTATACTTATTTTTTTAATTTAGTATATTTATGCTAAAATAAAATATGGAAACAGGTTCCTCTATTTGTTTTGGACGTTTTGATATATAATATGTATGGTTTTGCTTTACTGGGCGCATACAGCAACGGTTTTGGTTGGCGTCGGCTTTGGGTTATTCTTTTTGTTATGTATATGTTTTATTCTGTAATTTTGTTTTACTGATGTATGTAATTATGCTTTTTACTATCTATGTCCCCTATGACGTCATATAAGACCTCTGGGGGACATTCACTTTTTTTCTTTTAATTTGACACTTTCCCACTGTAGCTGGGGTATCCATAGGAGCCCCAGTTACAGAGGAAAACAACCCCTGTAGTGACATTAGTCACTGGCAGAGCTGGCCCGTCGGCGGTCACATGGACACCTCCCCCTCCCCCCCACGGGCTCCCATAGTGAGTTACACTTTTACTTTCACTTTTGAGTGCACAGTTCTTATTCAGCGCTGTGTACTCAGAGAAGAAATAGACAGAAAGGGTTAAAAACCCCTCCTGCTTTCTCCTCCGGGTTATCAGCTGTTTCTAATAGCTGACGGCCCGTCCTGCCTCCGATTGATTGCAGAGCCTGGAGGCTTAAAGCGCTGCTGTAATTTTACTATCGGCGGGGTTTTGAGCCCAGGACCAGGCGCCATATATTTACCACGCCTGGTCCTTAATGCGTTAAGTTCCTGTACTGAGCAGCAGGAAAACAAGCTAGAAAGTGTAGGGAGAGGAAGCAAGTCGGGTCAGTCTATGATACAGTCCTGTGTTTGCCAGCCGGGTCAGCCAGTTACTGCAGTCACTGCTGGACTGGCATTGCGGTTATTACTGGTTTTGTTCTTGTGGTGCAGCAACAGTCTACATCTGTGTATGCTCAGCATCTTGTTCATCACAATGTAAAGTGGGCGAGGGTTGTGGGTTTTTCAAAGGAACTATTTTCCAAAAGTATCGTACAGTAATTGAGGTCAAAAGTCCTGCGCAGAGCCGCGTGCGTCCGTTATCAATGTAAGACATAAAAAGTCTGGTAAAAGAAAGGTAGGGAAAGGACTGGGTGGAGAAAAACACCAGTGCCACATCCTTTACCAGTAAGGGTGTTGGTGCCAGTGTCGTGGATGACCTTTGGGGGTCCACGGCGTGATCAATAGGAATGTTTGCATCCTTCCAAATTAATGTTATGAGACTGTGCGCACAGCCTGAAGCAATCACACTGACACAAGTTCAGTATAAGAAAACTTCCTCATCTCTACTTTATAAAAGAGGCTACAGGCCCACAAATAAAGTTTAACATATCTGCCCTTTTGGGCATGCCAAAGATTACATAGATACAACGTATTGATTGATTATTGGATGAGCGTCTTGAGATTCTTCCTTCATCCGGTCATCTGTTATTGCCCATCCTGTGGTATCAGTCCGGGGGGGGCAGGACGAGATGAGTGGGTTGTCTTGGGCACCACGTGTGGATGGTCCGGTATGATTGGAGGCTATGACTTGAACTATTATTTGCATAAATTTCCCGTAAACTGCTTATATTGACTTGAACTATTATTTGCATAAATTTCCCGTAAACTGCTTATGTTGACTAGTGCGTTTGTTAAAAGTGGTAATGTTAAGACTGCGGTTACGTGTGTCTGACTTGCTTCTCCTAAAGTTTGCTAGGAATCGGGAAGTAGAATGTTCCACTTAATGTTAGTTTCTGTAAAAGTCTGTTAGAGTTTAGGGAAATGGAGAGTTTCATTGTATATACGAGAAAGTGGATATATTCGGTATATAAAAATATATATATATAATTTGTGAATAAGCAAACCAAGATAGAAAAAAAACTGTTATTGCTATATTGAAGGTAAGAAATATATAGTATGCGTAAAACTGTCTATTACAGGTCCACTGTCCACTACATATGAAATGTATGTCCACTGTCACAGAAATATAGATTTTGCGTATATCCACTACTAACCCCCCTTGAAACTGTCTGTTTCACTACACTAACTACACTAACTGTCCCTACACTACCCCGTAATAATCCTCAACCATTGACCCTCCTCGGCGTTCCAGATCGTGGTAGGCCCTTCGAGCAGGCTACGCTCTCCGGGGATCGACGGGGATCTTCACAGCCCTTGCGACTGAACCACAGCTAGGCTGAGTCCCCCGTAGTCATCTGTCTCGTTCCGAGGAGGGTGATTAGGCCCTAAATCTGGAGTGTGTTGTAGACGGGAGCTAATGCTGTCATGGGGGTATAGGATGGTTCAGTATCATCATAGTCTTCTAGGTTCATGATGACGGAGTCTGTATTGACAGTGGACATCTTGGCGGACATCACAGTGGAACAGGTAGTCATCAGGGTTAGAATACACTGTACGCAACAATAAACAGAAATTAGGATGGTGACAGATATAATTAATAACTTCTTTATCAGAGTAAACTCAAACCATGACCCCACTAACTAATTGATCCACCCTTGATCTACTCCTTGTTTGATGCTAGTGGCTAGATCTTTCAGTTGATTAATTTTCTGATGGATGGATACGGAGTTATCAGTGAGATTAAAACAACACATCTCTTCAAACTCTAAGGAGATAGTCTATGGGGGATCTGTTCTGCAGGGTAGCTTTCCTAAGGCTTTGTACGTCTAAGAAAAGTAGCACTCAGACCCTTTATTACGTCGCATGCTAAACCATTAATCACTCTTGCGTTATACTGGGCCAATGGGGGGGGGGGGGTACCCACAATACTGAAAGCCAGTACAGAGTGTTCTGAAAAACTCAGTAGAGTGGGTGGTCCTTCACAACTGTCGTTCAGGCTGTGGATGCTCCTCCGATACCTAAGTGTGGGTTCATGGCAATCGGGTCTTTGGTACATAAGGATACTTAACCGGGACAGTGCGCATGGCCCTCCTGAAATATTGGCGTGGATATATGTGTAGGTCAAATTACCACAGGACCAGACCCATTTTGCTTTAACTTGATCTCTGGCTTTATATTCATCTGGTACCCTCATAGGTACCCCTATGGCATCCCTGTACATGTGGAGGTCTAAGCTACCACCTGGGATCTCGATTTCTCCTTTTGCTCGGTGTGCGATTACCTGCATTGTCGGGGCATTAGGTTAGGAGAGGTTCGGCTTTTACTACTTGATGTAAACACTGCATAACCTGTGTAGAACCTGCCTTCTTGACTATACCCAGATTCATCCACAAAGAGTGCAAAATTAGAGCTATCTATGACCGGTCAACATGATTGAACCCCTGCCTCATTAGCGAGTGCATAATGATATCTATCAATCTGAAAAGAAAAAAACTATAAAGTGATTATTCCCACTTCCCATTTTCAGAGGCGGCAAGGTAGCGGGATTGGGGGCACTGTAACGCTGGCATGTTGAGTGGCATAAGCAGAGTGCACTGCAGATAAAATAAAGCAAAATCTTAGCGAAAACCTATGACAGTATTCTAAAAACTAAATACACAATCTTTTAAAACTTTTTTTTTACTCTTCTCCTTTTAGGAATGTACCTAACAGAGGAAACAGGCTAATAAAAGGCACTAGTCCCTTTTCTCCATTGCCTTTTGTATCTTAGATTTTAGGGTACCGTTCATCTTGTCTACTTTCCAACTACTTTGTGTATGGTAGGGTGTGTAAAAGGCCTGGGATGTACCCAGAGCAGACATGATGTTGCATTATTTCACCTGTGAAGTGTGTACCTTCGTTTAACTCATTCACTTCCTTTACCTTGTATCTGCAGATTACCTCATCCATGAGCTTCTGTGTGGTTACCTGCTCATTTAACTTAGTAACAGGGTAGGCCTCCAACCTGAAAAGACACGAACAACAAGCACATATTCATACTTCCCAACAGGTGGGAGCTGAATGTAGTCAATTTGCAATCTCTGAAATGGGTAGAGTGGTCTAGGCAAGTGTTAGATGGCCCCTTTACTTCTGTCCTGACTCGCATATGGCAAAGACCATGCAAAACTGGACAAATGATGCAGCAGCTACAGAGAAACCAGGTGTCACCCGTTCTCGTTCAGCGCCGACGTCATTGCTGCTTTTGATAGGTGCGTTTTTCTGTGTACCAGTTGGGCCATCATGGGGCACAGGGACTGCTGTAGGCAAGTTCTGCTGACTTCGCCATACGCCGTCCTGTTCTGTTGCTCCCATCTTTAGCCCGTTTTTTGCTTTTCTTCCTTGTTGGCTTGTAACTGTAAAGTCCTTAGCATATCAATGTCCAAAGTTTTTGTCAATGTCCAAAGTTTTTATCACTGACTTCTGCTGTCAGTATTTTCTTCTTCTTCTTGCTTCTCCACTTCGTCAGGTAGAAGTAGGGCCTTCATGAGACTCTGCACCACTGCGCATTCTTAATTGGCTGTCCTACTGAGGTAAGAAACTGTCTGGCCTTCCATATTGGGCCATAATCCTGAGCTATGCCAAATGCATACCGGGAATCAGTGTAAATGTTTGCCGTCTTACCTTCTGCCACTCTACTCGCCTCAGTGAGGGCCTTCAGTTCCGCTTCTTGCACTAAGACATGCGGAGGCAGAGCTTCTGCTTTTAGCACATCTTGTTGTGAGACCTCTGTATATCCGGTTTGGAGTCATCAATCCTCACCCTGATACCATCTACAAAAGAAAACTCAAAATATGCATTGTTAACAGTGGGTTCCAATAACTGGGTTTGTTTGTTTTTTTGCATCAATGCTAGACAATCATGCAATCTTGTTGCAAAAATGTTTTAAAAATAGCTTATCTGCAATACCTAGATCACCTATGCCTCCCCCTCCCCCATTTGAATCGGGATACTCGATTAAAAAAAGAGTAGCCGGGTTCAATGTAGTCAATATTGGAAAGAAATGTTAGGGGAGCATGAAAAGAGCACATTGTAGCTGGATCTGACAGACCAGAGATAAGTGCTTGGGTTGCACTTGCGTGATTATGCTCTGGACGTCATGAGGGGTGAGGACCACTAGGGGGTAGTCCAATACCAACTCAGAAGGTTTGTCAACCATTGCCTGTACTGCTGCCACTGCATAAATACATGAGGGAGCTCCTCGAGCCACTGGATCCAGCCTCATGGAGTAGTATCCAAGTGGCTGTGGTTGTCCTCCATGCTTTTGTGTCAATACTGTCGTCACATGGCCAGAAAGATCAGTACAGAAAAGAGTAAAGGGTAAAGTGTAGTTGGGAATACCCAAGGCTAGAGAGCTGCTTCAGGGGTGAGAGAAAAGAACGATTGAAAGACAGTCATAGAGTGGCTGCATAAGAGAGGAAACAGAGTGGATCCATGGGCGGCAGTATGAAACAAGGCCCAGAAAGGTGCGGAGTTTGGCAACGGATGTAGGTACGGGTATGGCCTGGACAGCAGCCTTTTGTTCCTCTGTTGATCCAGGAGAACAACCTTTCTTGCAGAACTGGAGTTTATCTTTGGAGGCCTTACAGCCATTTTCAGTGAAATTGTGGCCTATTGGCAGGCTTCCAAAATCATCAGCACACAGCACCTGTTGGCACCAGCCATGTGCCCACAACTAGTATCAGCAGCCATGTGCCTATTACTAGTATTAGCAACCATGTGCCAAGCCCAGCACTAGTAGCAGCAGCCATGTGCCCATCACTAGTAGCAGCAGCCATGTGTCTTATAGTAGAAGCAGCATCAGCAAGCCGGGGTTGTCCAACTACTCTAGTGGGCGTCTTATTGTGGAGCATATGGCCATTGTGAACTGGTTGGCTCTCGGTCAACTCAGGAGAAAGAATCTATCATTACTTTAAGCCAGGATTCAGTGGATTGTTGCTCCTCTATAGTTACTTGGTGCACTGATGGAGGCATTAGCCTTTCCCTTTCATCACCTCTGTTTTCACTGCCTCTTCTAGTGTGCCGCCATCTTTTGTTTTCGTAACAGCACCCCGGGTGCTAAGGATAAGGAAGGCACTCAACAACAAGATATTAGTGATGATAAGTTGTATGAGGACAGCCAGCTTTTGGAATGAGCTATGGAGATGGTGGAGGAGGAAGCAGTTGTTAAGATGCAATGCTATGGTAGTGAAAGTGATGATAAACGTGGTGGTTATAGTTATGGAGGTGGATATGGTGACTGGAAACTAGGAACCCATGAGACACCAAAAAAACTGACAGAAGCAGTGGAGTTAATGAAGACTTTGATGATGATGTCGTTTTAGACAGGATGTGGGAACCGGGTGATGACATTGTCAAAGGAGGAGGGTAGTGGCGGTACTAGCAGGGATAAGGAACTCAGTTATGGTAGAGCCAGAACATCTGTAAGACCTCCCCAGGGAAGGCCTGTTGGTATGATCCATTTAAGAGTGGTGACTGCAACACTGCTGCTGCTGTTGAAGGCTCCAGAAGAAATTCTGCCAAAGGCGGGGCAAGCTGGGGGGCTGGTAGGAATACAAGTTCTTCCCGGTACTCTGCAGTACAGCAGTTCTTCTGTAGCTCCCTGGAAGAACAAAATATGGCACAAATCTACAAGCAGAAAGTAAGACGTGGTCAGGGCACAAATGTAGGAACTGCGGGTCTACCTGATCACATGGAGCGGCATCACAAGATCACATTGTCAATCGGTATGCCCCACAATGTGGACAAGACCTTGCTGCTGCTCCAGATCCCGGTCATCTGTCTAGTAGCCAGGCCTCATCCACAGGCTGTCCAGTCTTGTTGTCATCATCAGTGTCATCTAGAGGTTCTCCTCCCCTGTCCCGTCAGTTATCCATACTGGCATCTATTGCCAACAAACAACACTATGTGTCCAGTTATCTAGTTGTCGTCGGCTGGACTCACAGCTGCCCAAGCTGTTGCATCCCATAGCTCCTGGGCTGAATATACACTTCTGTGCTATGTTCTAATATATATTTAAACGTTAGATATCTTATAATTGTTCCTTAGACACTGCTGACTGTTGTAATACATATATATTTCATGGATCTTGTATATTATATATAATGACATCTCTGTATTTTAGCTTGTGATTGGACATTTGATGATACTATAAGATCTTTGAGACTAGCTGATATACCCGGCTTTGCCCAAGTTAATTTGGTACAGGTGTTCACCTGTTGTTCGCACTGAAAATTTTATGAAGTTATGGTTACTTCAGAGGAACCGAGGATAAAAATGTGTATACACATAGAGGAGAGTTAGATTCTCCTCAGACTGCATGTACTGATGTCCCTCTGCAGAATGTGCCGCCCTTCCCACTCTCCTCACTTTGTAGCCTTAAAGGTAACACCCTTTTTATTCAGATTTACCCTCAGACTGGAGGTTGCAGCCCCTTCTTAGCCTTAAAGGCATGCACCATCCTTACAGTACATGGCCACTTCCTTATGTTATTTACAGTCTTTCAGTATATGCGAACAGAGAGGTCAGTTAGATTCTCCTCAGTATAGACACATATTGGTGAGGTAAATTCTCCTTAGTATACAAATAATTTCCCTAGGCTTTATGGTTTCTGAGAAAAGAACTATCTCATGTATTGTGGATTTTCAGTTTTTCACACATAGAATATAATTTTGATGTTGCGACCCTTCTCCTTTTTAGGACATGAAGAATGGTCATGCAAATATCGCAATTGTGCGGTACAGATGTGCGCTATTAGTTACATTTAGAGATGAGCGAGCGTACTCGGAAAAGCACTACTCACTCGAGTAATGTGCTTTATCCGAGTATCGCTGTGCTCGGGTCTGAAGATTCGGGTGCCGCTGCGGCTGACAGGTGAGTCGCAGCGGGGAGCAGGGGAGAGCGGGCGGGAGAGAGGGAGAGAAAGATCTTACCTCCGTTCCTCCCCGCTCTCCCCTGCAGCTCCCCGCTCCGTGCCGGCACCCGAATCTTCAGAGACGAGCACAGCGATACTCGGATAAAACAAATTCCTCGGACAAGTAGTGCTTTTCCGAGTACGCTCGCTCATCTCTAGTTACATTACATAGGTGGTCACTTACTTTCCGCATAGAATTGAATAATTAAGTTGTGAGCCCTTTTACTTTTCCTATTTATGACCTAAAGAATGGTCGTGTTAAATTTGGAAGTTTGTATGAAATCGGGAAGTTAGAGAATTAAGTTAGATACATAACATATGGGGCCACTTACTTTTGCACTTAAAATTGAATAATAAAGTTGTGACCCCTTTACTTTTCCTATTTAGGACCTAAAGAATGCTCCTGCCAAATTTTACATTTGTATGACATCGGGAAGTTAGAGAATTGGTGGCAAGTGAGTTAGTCAGTGAGGGCTTTTGCATATATATAATGACCTTACCATTGTGGCCAGTGATTGGATGTAGTGATCATGGGAAGGTCTGACATCCTAAAACATGGAGGAACTGTCCTGACAAGATATTCATCTCATGTTCCAATTCATACAAATAAAGAGAAGAGAAAATCTGCACTTTATTATCTTTCTGTTTCTCTTACATACCTCCTGTAATTGTATATTGTTATGTTAGCTTTTTCTGGTTTTAATATTGGTTCATATTTCTTTTCAGGTGTATACACCTTTGGATCAAGGATGGAGAAGGACAGGAACAAGATGGCAAGGAGAATGATAAATCTAGCCCTAGAGATACTCTTCCAGCTTACTGGAGAGGTGAGAGATTCTGATGTTGCATTACATCACTCTTATCAATGGTAATAACTGATGATGTCATTGGAGAGGTGAGAGATTCTGATGATGTCACATTACATCATTCTTATCTATAGTAATAACGGATGATGTCACATGAGAGGTGATGGACTCTAGAAATTATTGTAATGATATTTATTATTGTCTCCCCATGTACAGGATTACACAGTAGTGAAAAAGACCTCTAGTGATGGCTGTCGGACCCCTCTTGGTGATGGATCGGGGAGAACCATAAACCCGATCACTGGGCCCCCACCTCGCCCACTGATACATGAGGACATCAATGTACAGAAGATTCTAGAACTCACCAACAAGATGATTGAGCTGCTGACTGGAGAGGTGACGCTGCAGGGAATGCTGGGACATTATACAGTGACAGCACTGGAGGCTTCTGGGTGATGACTGTATATTGTGTTGTCAGGTTCCTATAAGGTGTCAGGATGTCGCTGTCTATTTCTCCATGGAGGAGTGGGAGTATTTAGAAGGACACAAGGATCTGTACAAGGACGCTATGATGGAGACCCGCCAGCCGCTCCCATCACCAGGTAATAAACAGGACTAAATACATGGGGACTTTATTATCTGTATGTAATGAATGACTTCAGTGTCTGTCTGTGTTTCCTGCAGTTCCATCCAGTAAGAGAAGCCCACCAGAGAGATGTCCCCGTCCTCTTCTTCCACAGGACCATCAGGTAGATGTCCCTCTGATCTGTAGAAGGCTGTGAAGCTCTTGTCTTCAGTCTTTATAACACTCTTTGTAAAAGAAAAATAAAATAATCCCGCCCCTAGAAGTTGTTATTTTGCTGCAAAACTCAGCATGCAGTTACATCTCAGACATATATACAAATGATCAGAGTTGTGGCATGATGATTAGATGATTAGTCTTGCCACTTGAGGCCCTAACAATGGTTCCACTGTTGCCTTATAAGAGGCTCTCAGAGGCTTCTTGTGTGAAGTGACTTCGTTCTCCACTTTTGTAGAACTTGTTGACCACTAGACACCTCTATGATGGAATCAAAGAGATTTCACCCAGTTTACAGAGTTGTGGTGCATTATTGGAATGCCATAAGCTGGATGGTCGTATCAACAAATTTCCCGCCACCTGGTCCATTCTGAAAAAAATGTTAGGACGTGCGGGTACCAAGGAATGTGTAAAGATGCAAACAGGTGACCGGTGTCAGGATGCCCTCAACAGACCAGAAATAAGAGAGAATCTTCTGATCATTCACCAAGCACAAGTAGCTTCTACTGTTTTGTTGACTGCAATCTAGAGACAGTTGGCCCGTGTCTATCAGAACCATTTCCAGGAACTCGGCTGAAGAACATTTGGTATCGAGGCACCCATCGGGTACATCTCCTTTGACCTCCACCTCCACCGTGGTCTGCCCGGTCACCTGATTAATTGCCAATTGAAGGTGCATAGGACCATCTGGATTTCCAACTTCGACAGCCTATGAGTTTGTATGATCTACAGACTCAGAGCTAATGCACTGTGATATGCTGGTTGATACAACACAGAACCTGTATACCTTCATGCCCACCCGTATCACATCTTGTGTCAAAGCTAGAGGCAGCCAAACGGGGTCCTAGAGCCTCCATTCCTTCCTGTATCACATTTTGTATTCAAGCTAGAGGCACTACAACAGGGTACTAGAACCTCCCTTTAGGGGGTCAGTTTTCTGCAATAAATTTTCCTTTTGCTTTGAGATTGTAATCACTATATCAACATTACAATCACACAGAGAAAGTCTCATTGTATCCCGACAACTTTTTTTTTAGGGCAGGCGGATGGTAGACATATTTCTGAGGGGGGGTCATTGAGTCGCCATCTAATCTATATATCCGGCTTCTAGACCTGCAGATATGTTGCTCAGATAACTACTCCTGTCAGGTCATTTTAGGTCCTCCTGATGATTAATGATCTTTTCTTTTTTTTTTTTTAACTTTGTTTTATTTAACAGAATACAGAATTACGGTACAGAGCACATTTGTTTAGATAAAAGCATTGTACATAGCATTGAGTATTTCTTTGTGAATAATATATATGCGTACAAATACAATTAAATTTGTTCTGCACCTACATAAACTGGACATTAAAATATTGCTTTTTTGTTTAATTTAACTTGGTTGCTTACTAAACAGTTGAATAACAGTAAGGGGGGGGAGGGAGTATTGGGAAGCCCGCGCCGGGCAGTCGCTCAATGCCTTATGAAAAAGACAAGGGGGATATATCAGAGATACAAATGGAATGTGGGTAGGGATAAGGAACATGTGGAGTGTAGATGGGGGAGGGGAAGGATAAGAGTCTGGATAAAACTCAGGTTGCTAATAAAGTTTGTCGGTTGATGAGCCAAAGGCCCCAGATCTCTTGAAACCTGCCAGGGCATCCCCTGTTCTTATAGATAATTTTTTCAAATGGAGTGACATCATTTATTAATTTTATCCATTGTGTTAGAAGGGGTGGGTCTGCAGCCATCCAATGCAGTACTACCACCTTGCGGGCCAGGAACAATATTTTCTTGAGAAAGATGCGTGTATATTTGGGCCATTGATCTTCCGGCAGTAAACCAAATAGAATTATCCTGGGATCCATTGATATAGTAAATGGGGATAGTAAAAGTGAGTTTGTAAAGGCTGTAATGTCAGACCAGAAGTTGTTTATTGGTGGGCAATCCCAGATTAGATGCCAGAAATTCGCCCCGGGTTGGTGGCATCTGTGGCATGAGTTTGATGGGATGTTGCCCATTTTGTGTAATCGGCTAGGGGTGAGATAAGCTTGATGGATTATATATAGTTGGATCAGTTTATTATTCACGGCAGGAGAGACAGACAGGTGGGATTCCATGATGTCTGTCCAATCATCAGTTGTAAGAGATGGGATAGCGAGGGTCCATTTATTAAAGACTGGAAGCGGGTTGTGGCTTATTTTGGCTGAAAGCAAATGTGTATAGAGTGCCAAAATCAAGCCCTTGGGGCCCTGAGATTTAAGGATTCCGATGGTAGGGAAATTGGATATCTGAGTAGAATTGGGGGGGAACTGAGTGGTCAGTGCGTGCCTGAGTTGAAAAAATCTGAATAGCTGGAGGTGTGGGGATTGTATTGAGTCGCGCAGCTGAGTGAATGTAGGGAGTATACCATCTGTGTATACATCTCTCAGCGAGATGACCCCTAGGCCCCTCCAATATTGGGGGTCTGGGACTGACTGCAGAGCCGCCAGGCCTGGATTGTTCCAGAGAGGTAGATCGGATACCGTATCATCGAATCTCTGGATAGATTTTGTTTCTCTCCATACACTCAGCGCCAGTCTGTGGATTGGCAATAAATCTGAGGGGTTTGAACAATCAGGGAACTCCAGATACGCCAACAGATTGCCGCCCTTCACTTGATGTTCAAGGTATTGGTCTGTGGTGGGTTTTCCTGTGTTTTGGAACCACGGACGGATATTACGAAGCTGGCCAGCTAGATAATATAGTCTGAGGTCTGGGAGGGACATTCCAGCCTGGTTCTTGGGTCTCTGCAGTGACATTAGACTTAGTTTGGGTCTCGATGAGCCCCAAATAAATGAGGAGATGTGGGAGTTTAGGGAATGGAAGTATCGTTTGGGGACTATCGTAGGCATGTGTTGTAGTATATATAGGCATTTCGGCTGTATAGCCATTTTGACTAGGTTAATGCGTCCTGCAACTGATAGGGGCAACCTGGACCATTGTTTAAGTTTGTGTCTAATGGTTTCAAATAGAGGGTTAATGTTTTCTTCCAAGGCTTTGTTGTGGTTTCGGGTTATATTTATCCCAAGATATTTAAACGTGGATACCACCGCCATGCCATATCTAGCTACTGAGGGGTCTATCACAGGATTCTGATCCATATATAGGATCGTGGATTTGGACCAGTTAACTTGTAGACCTGAGTATTGGGCGAATTTGTCTATGTGGTGTAGGGCCTGGGGGAAGGAGGTTTCAGGGTTAGATAAGAAAAGGATCGTGTCATCGGCATAAAGGCCTACCTTACTCTCCAGGCCCCCCCACTCGATTCCGGTCACGGCAGGAGTGGATCTCAGGCGAATCGCCAGAGCCTCTATGGCTATGGCGAATAAAGCCGGGGATAGCGGGCAGCCCTGACGGGTGCCCCTGGTCAGCGAGAAATCAGCCGATGGAATACCGTTCACAGACACGTTAGCGCTTGGGGATTTATATATGATCCTGATCCAGTGTATGAACTGGGGACCGAAACCGAAGCGGTGGAGGCAGGCCTCCAGAAAGCTCCACTCCAGGGAGTCGAAGGCTTTCATCATGTCTAGTGATGCGAGGGCCCAGGGCATATTAAATTTAGTACCAATCTGAATGGCGGTTTGGATCTTCCGTATATTGATCGTTGTAGACTTCCAAGGCATGAAGCCAGTTTGGTCTGGGTGTATAATAGAGAGAATAACTTGGTTTAGTCTAGTTGCTAGGACTTTGGTTAGAATTTTATAGTCTGCGTTAACTAGCGATATGGGTCGATAGGAGCTACAATCTAGTGGGTTTTTGTTAAGCTTTAGTAAAACGATTATGGTGGCTTTATAAAATGAGGGGGGAAGGGAGTTGCCTAGCTGGGCCTGGAGTAATGTTTCGAGTAGTAATGGGGTGAGGTGTTCGCTATATTTTTGGTATACTTCAATGGGAAGGCCATCTGGGCCCGGGGATTTGTTCAGTGCCATATCTTGGATGGTTTGCTGAATTTCTTCTAGGGAAATAGGAGCCTCTAGAAGCGCAGTTTGGTCGGCATCGAGTGTTGGGAATACCAGATCTTGAAGGTAGTTGAGGGAGTCTGTAGTGGATTTGTTAGTAGAGGAGTTGTAGAGATTGGCGTAGAATTCCCTAAATCGTTCTGTGATGGACTGGGCGTCGGTGAGCATCTCGTCTTGTGTATTTTGGATTTTAAGGATAGTGTTGGACTGGCCCTCTCGTCTGATGAGATTAGCCAGAAGGTGGCTTGATTGGTTCCCCAATTCAAAGTAATAATGTTTGGTAAAGAATAGTTTGCGTTTGGTTTTTTCGTGGATTTGAATTTTATGAAGGCGGGACATGCCAAGCCATGCTACTTTGTTGGAGTCTGTAGGGTCTGAAATATATAATCTTTCCGCCTCCACAGCCCGGGCCTCAATATCGCGGTCGGACTGGGATGTGGTTTTTTTAATATGGGTGATGGCAGATTTTAAACAACCCCTAAGGTAAGCTTTGAGGGTATCCCATTTCAGGGCATAGTGGGTGTTGTTGTTGTGGAAGTCCAGAAAGGTTGCTATATGGGCGGGTGTTTGGTCTTCAGTATCGATGAGTTTAAGCCAGAATGGATGGATTTTCCAGGTGGGGATGATCTTATATTGGGGAAATTTTAAGGATAGTAATAACGGGCAGTGATCCGAGATGCCTCGCGGGCAGTGTGTTATGCTGGATAGGTGAATTGCTAGAGCTGGGGAGCCGAATATATAATCAATTCTGGACAGAGTATTATGTCCCTGGGAGTGGCAAGTGTATTCCTGGGTAGTGGGGTGATTGATGCGCCAGAGATCCACCCATCCCACACCATCAATTAGCTGTTGCAGGGGAGATTTAGCTGTGGCCAGGGCTGTGGAAGATGCATGGAACCTGTCTATATCCGAATCCATTACCTGATTGAGGTCCCCCATACAGATGACATTTGCCAGGGGGTATTGGTGGGCGAATGCTATGGCCGCTTGCAATGGATATTGATTGTTATGGGGTGGGTTATATATACATAAAATGGTATAGGGCTTAGAGTCTATTTCAGCATATACGAAGGTGAATCTCCCTTCTGGGTCTCTACGGGTGCTAATAGGGTTCCATCTGACTGCTTTATGGATAAGGAGTGATACCCCCCTAGAGGAGGAGGTGTGAAAGGAGTGGCTTACCCATTGGACCCAAGGTTTTTTAAGAAGTTCGGCTCTTTCTATGGTGAGATGAGTTTCCTGTAGACATACAATGTGAGGGTTAAATTGTTTAATGTATGAAAACACAGCCTTGCGCTTGGCGGTGGTACCCAGGCCTCTCACATTCCAGCTAAAACATGTTAACGACATTTAGGTGGTGTAGGTCGGTAGTTCCCAAGTGGGGTATTTAAGAGCGACAGCATTTTACATGTAATGGTGGAATAATGGCACCAGCGCGGACTCTCCGGGAATTTAACTAAAACTGAACTATAATCACACAAACATTTAACATGTGACATTCCGTTTGACTATTATAGCGGGAATGTCAAGAGGAAAAACTTTAAGTTACGCTCTAACGAGAGAGTAACGGTTGTTGCGAGTAGGGGAAATTCCTATGGCCTTAAGGGAAGTGGTGGCATCGACTGAGACTAATACATTTTTTGCGTCTTATTTATTATGTGCTAGAATCCCGATTTGGGAGTTGTTAAATATTAATTGCACATTGTTCCCAGTAGGCCAGGGGAATTATACAAATAACATTGTAAGTAAGATTTAGAGTATAGCTACGGCGTATTCAGGAACCAGCGTCCGCGGATAGTCTGGGATGCATCTGGAGCCATTCCATGGCTTCGGCTGGTGATTGCATGAAGTGGGCTTTTCCGTCCGCTACGATGCGCAGACGGGCAGGGTAGGCCATGGAGTAAGGGATGTTTCTGTCCTTGAATTTTTTCTTGACCTCTATGAAGGTGGCTCTCTGCTTCTGTAAGTCTTCTGTAAGTCCGCGGAAAAGTCAGGAAAGATGGAGATCACCGAATTGTTGTATTTAAGTGGGCCTTTAACTCTAGCTTGACGCAGTGCGATGTCACGGTCTCTGCAGTTTAGAATCCTTGCCAGGAAGGGGCGCGGGGGGGCCCCCGGGGGCGGAGGTTTGGCTGGTACACGATGGGCTCTCTCCACGGTGAAGGAGGCCGAGAAGATGTCGTTCCCCAGTATAGATTTTAGCCAGTTCTCTGTAAATGTCTCCGGTTGGGAGCCCTCCGCTCGTTCTGGCAGGCCAATTATCCGTAGGTTATTACGGCGGAGGCGATTTTCTAAGTCGTCCATCTTGGACTGGCAGAATTCTGACTGTTTGGTAGCTTTGTGTATTGCTGCTGGGAGTGGTCTCAGGGAGTCTTCAATATTAGAAACGCGGTCTTCCATCTCGCTCATTCTGCCTCGCATATTATGTAAGTCCTGCCTCAGGAGGGAAACATCTGCTTTGATTTCGTCTATTTTGCCCGTGAGAGAGGATTTGCAGGCATTGATAGCTTCAAGAAGTTGTCGCATAGTGGGTTCTGGGGGTTGCCCCAGGTCTGTCTCGCTCTCTCTCGCCTGGGTAGTACGCGAAGGACGTGGTGAGTGTTCAGGTGTTTCTGTCCGGGAGAATTCTTTAAGTTTCTCGGCTGCAGTGCTACCTTTGGCTCGGGTACTCATGTTGAACAGATATTAAGCGAGAAAGATAATTGAGGCTGTAAGAGCGAGGCTCTGCGATGCTATTGAGAGAGGGTGTATGGGGCTGGAGAGGGGCCCTGCCCGTACTGTTTTGAAGAGCTGAGTGGCTTGAGACACCCGGCGGTGTTAGTCGGGCACAGTCAGCCGCTGAGGGTGTAGGCTGTGGGCCCTGAAACGTTGTATGAGGGCCTGGATTACGGTCCTGTCGGTCTTGCGGGAGGTGGTATTTAACGAAGGCGTGAAGATTAGGCCCCAGAGGTTCGGTAAGGGTCTTGGGGTGACTCCAGGGAGATAGCCCTCGGGCCTCAGGTAGATGCCTTAATAGGCCAGTTATTCCCGCTGTCTTTTGCGCCGTTTGTCAGCGGCTGTCTCGGGTGCCCGGATTTGTGGGGGGCTGCGATGCAGCCTCTGCTGTCTTATGGGGTGTCCTGCCAAGGGCTTTATCTGGGTGCCGCTCCCCGTGCGCCGGGCAACCCCCTCCCCCAATGTAGCCCAGGGGATGTCAATCTCCCGGGCAATGGCTCCCAGGTTTACTCACAGTTCTTGGTCTCCCAGAACAGGGGCTCAGCGGTGGATGGAGCTTGCCGAGGGTTTGTGCTCCGGCGAGCAGGCTGGTACAGCGCAGCAGCGCGGCAGCTCCGGCCGGCGTGCCGTTGGTCTGGTGAGTCCCGTCTGGCAGGAGAAAAGAGCCAGCACGTGGTGTGCTCAGGGCTTGCAGGCAGAGGGTTCGTCCGGGGCTCCGTCAGCGGGACGTTACAGGAGCGATCCGGCAGCAGGATTAATTCCCGGCGCTTCAGCCGAGGTGTCCCGTCGGAGACCGGGAGATGGCCCCTGTCTAGGGCTGTGTGCGGCCGCACTGATCGCGGGGGGGGGGCTGGGCGGCGTGGTCCGGCGCGGCCGTTTGCGCCGCCGATATTTTAAAGCCGCGGGTTGCTGCACCGCCGTCTTCAGATGCCGGGGGCTGGTCCCAAAGGTGTAGCGGGGGTATGCGCGTCTAGCGGCTCTGTCGCGCAGCGCCACCGGGTCGTGGCTGAGAGTGCCGGCAGGGCGATGGCGAGCAGTTACTCCCGCGCCTCGCTCCGAGCTTCCCGCCGTCCGGTGGGAGCCTGGAGGCGCCGCTGTTCCTCGCTCCGCAGCTGCAGCAGGGTGTGCAGGTCCCGTCGGTGCCTCAGGGAGGTGAGTGGAGCAAATTAGGCCAGGATTTTGGCAGGATTTTAAGGGGTCCCCTGGGGAGCTTCACTTAAGTGCGACCGGCCATCTTGGTCGCAGGCCACGCCCCCCCTAATGATCTTTTCTTATCATGTAAAACCTTCCACATGACTTCTCCAACTGTCTGCTGACTTTTACTATATTTGTTTCACAGCTTTTATATCGGGATGAAGATCTGACCAATATTAATACTACAAAGAAAAATGTGAGGGGCGATCAGCGGTGTAAAGAGGAGATTCCTACAGATAACCGCCCAGGTGAGTAGTAACCACTAAATACAGCAGAGAGGAGTCACAGATTCTCCTCGGTCAGCGGCTGCAGATATGTTATTCTGTGGTCTGTGGGATTATTGGGGATGACAGATCCTGCAGTCCGGGCCCCGTCCTCCCAGCTGGTTCATCCTGTAAGCCTGTAAGTGGAAGTAGATATATCAGACTGCAGGCCCACAGTCATCAGGGCAGTATGACTACTGGTCTGCAGTAACTTGACCATTTTGGCTGACCATCATGTTAAAAATTATATACAAACTAGATAAAATACCCGGCTACACCCGAGTTAATTTCATGCAGGTATTTACATGTAGTTTGCACAAAAAATGTTATCAAGATGTGATTACTTTAAAGGAACCGAGGAATAAAATAGGTATTCACATAGAGGAGCATTAAATTCTTCTCAGGCTGCATGTACTGATGTCCCTCTGCAGAATGTGCCACCCCTCCCATTCTCCTCACTTAGGACCTAAAGAATGCTCGGGTAAAATTGATGCTTGTATGGCACCAGGAACTTATATTACATAAGGGTGCACTTACTTTTGCAATTGTCATTGAGTAATTGAGTTGTGACCCTTTCACTTTAGTTGTTTGTATGACACCAGGAAGTTAGAGAATTAAATTAGTTATATTACATAGGGTTGTCAATACTTTTGCACTTAGCAGTGACTAAGCAATTTATGACCCCTTTACTTTTCCTATTTAGGACCTAAACTTTTGTGCCAAGTTTTATGTTTGTACGACACCGGGACGTTAGAGAATTAGTGGCCAGTCAGTGAGGGCTTTCACATCTATATAATCGTTCATGATGGCTGATATAAGACTGTCTTCCAAAAGTCATCTGTCTGGTTGGATTTTGCAGGTAGCAGAATGGCTCGGTCTAGCACTCTTTGCAGACCATTTTGATACTGCACTCCCACAGTATATTATATAAATATATTAGTAATATGTCCTCACCAAAAAGCCAGCATGGCAAACAAGGTGATTCTGCGGTTCAAAGGAGTTGTGGTCATCTCAAAGCTTTATGACATCTTCATGAAAGCACCCTTGAGGAATCTGTAGTCTATGGATCACCATGGAGACACTCATTTTGATTGTCAGTAAATGAAAGTCCTGCCTCGTTCCTTCCTAGTGCAATCTGTTTTGGTGAGGCTGTTCCACATGTCATCAGTTTATGTCCTTCTCCTAGTGAACAGAGACATGCTCTTCAGTCCAAAGTTCATTCCTGGAGACTGGATCCTTGTCATCTGCTTTGCTTTTGTATGAGGATCCTGGCCAATATAGTGGGCACAATGGAAGTGGTTCCCTTTGCCCAATTCCATGCCAGGTCCTATCAGAGGGTCATTCAATACAGTTAGGACTGGTCTCTCTTGTCTTTTGACTTCCACAATCACCTCCCTGCTCAGGTGTGGTGATCTCTGTTGTGGTGGCTCTCCTTCCCCCTGGATTCTCCTGGGATGCTTCTTCCTCCCAGCCTGCTGACTCATCCTAACAACAGATACTAATAGTTTGAGCAGGGGGGTATTGTTTCTTCATCTTATGGTTGGGGGTCACTGGTCACCTCCAGAAGCTGTCTGTCTATCAACATTCTGGAACAATCTTTCTGTCTGCTGTTGACAAGTAGCCATTATGGAGCATCCATTTCACATCCAGACAGAAGATGGCATGGCTGTGACATGCATAAATCATCAGTGAGACCATAAAAGTGGCAGCGTGGGTCCTCTGCTATTTTTTTCTAATGGAATTTTTGTGTAGCCAAAAGATAGTGCCCAATATAAACACAGGCAACTGGCATCGCAGGTGCCGAATTCAACAATGTGGTACATTACATAGATACCGGGACAGAATAATCATCACCCATGTATATACATGCATTCCTTTTGGACACATAATGCTTGGCTAAAACGTTATATTTTATCTTTATCAGCTATTGCTAACCAACAGAATCACAGAAAAAAACTCCAAATGAACTAGATATAACAGAAAAAATTTAAAAAAAAGGGGGGATAGAAATAATGAACAAGAACCCCTTTACGACCCCCTCCCCCCAACCACCTGGCACAACTCTTAAAGGGAAAGAAAGATAAAACTGAATTTTAACTTGAAAGACAAGTTAAGCAGGTGTCCTTCAATTTATTTTCCTCTTAACACCTAGACAGACTCTCCCACTGCTGTCGTGGGACAGTTCACCCAACTACCCCAGATCTTATCAAATTTCTCTGGGCATACCCTGGCCATATACGTCAGTTTGTACATTGGGATTTCAGAATTGACCACACGGACCCATGCATTTCTGGTTGGCCTCCCCGGGTGTTTCCAGTTTAGCAAAATTACTTTCTTGGCATAAAAAGCAGCAACTTATACAATGTGTGAGTTGCTGCAGCCACTGGTAGGTCTCCAACAAGCCCAACGAGGCACACTCCAGGGTGAATGATCCTTGGGGCCCCCAAATGTGTTTCCATAAATACCAGAACGTCCCTCCAGTAGTCTTGCAAGACTGCACACCCAAAACACGTGCATGATAGTCCCATCCGCAATTAGACATCGTGGGCATATCGCCGAAGAGAGCAGACCGATAGTGCACAGCCTGGAGGGGGTATAGTATATGCAGTGCAAAAATTTGACCTGGATGAGTCTGTCTCTAGCGCTAACCAAAGGGGGACCAGAACCCCTAAGTATGTCCTCATCTTCCCCCGACATCACATCAGGGATATCAGCCACCTATTTCTGCGGGGCGGGGTGAGATGTTGCGGTAAATGGGCATAGATGCTCGACAGTGGTTTAATAAGGTTGCACATCTGGGCCAAGCCCTCCAGCCGCGTCAGAGACTGTGAAATGGATAGACCCCCAAATTGGACCCTGACTACATTCCACAGCTGGTAATACCTAAAGTAGGAATTCTCAGGCAGGCCATGGGTTATCTGCAGCTGAAGGAAGGTGCAGAACGCACCCTCACTGACTATAATAGAGAGGACATTGACGCCCCGAAGTCTCCAAAAAGCAGACTCCGGAAAACGTTGAAAGTACAGCAAACTGGGATTATTCCAAAGGGTGGTATGTGGGGACTACGTGGCCCCCTCCTCAGTGGACAGCTGCAAGGCATGATGCCAGATCTCAAGTGTCACCAGCATGGGGGCGGGCAAAGATACAACAGAAGACGAGGGACCACTCAGCAGCAGCCCCCGCAGGCTCTGGGCGAGGCCCAACACTCTACACTCCAGGCGCACCACTGGATTATAGTCTGACGAAGACAGCCACCATCCCGCGTATACCAAGTGGCCAGCCAAATAATAATAGTAAAAATGTGGTAAGGCTAATCCTCCCACGCTCAACTGAAGACACAGAGTCTCTAATCTAATCCTGGCTGGGGCGCCCCTTCACAAAATACGTAGCACAATCTCACGAAGCATAGTAAAAACTTTTTTGGAACTAACGTAGGGGAGTTATGCAATATGTACAGAAATTTCGGCAGCAGTTTCATTTTTAGCAAATTTATTCTGCCCACCAGAGTAAGTGGGAGATAGGCCCAGTGCATCGCCATTTCCTCAGCCCAGCCCAGTAGAGGAACCAGGTTAGAGTCGTAAAAAGTAGAGATCTCTGCTGACACCTTTATACCAAAATAAGTTGTCTGAATTGTCCAACTTACCAGGGAGGGCAGCGAAAGCTCAGCGGCCGCAGGATCCACTTGTCCCAATTCACCTTGATGCCAGAGTGAGGGAAAGACTCCACGTCCTGGAGAAAGAGGAGAGTGCCATCCGCATAAAGTTCAATGCGCTCTTCATAATTGCTCAGTTTAAACCCCTTTACTGTCGGGGATGTTCGGACCTGGATCACAAGAGGCTCTATGGCAAGGGACAAAAAAAGCGGGGAACAGAGGGCAGCCCTGCCTTGTACTTCTACCCAGGGAAAACAGGGCAGAAATGGGAATATTGGTTTTGATATTGGCCACCGGGGAATCGTATAAGTTTCCTACCCACTTAATAAAGGTTGGCCCGAAGCCAAACCGCTGCATCACTGCCCACAGGTACTTCCACTCTACTGAGTCAAAAGCCTTTGCCTGGTGTATAAACGCCGAGGTGCGCTTTCCACAGTTAGTGTGCTTATATGACAGATGGTCGAAAAGTCGCCTCAGGTTCATGTCTGTGCTTTTGCCAGGCATAAAGCCAGACTGGTCAGTGTGTATAATCTCCCCAAGAACTGAGTTTATACACGTCGAAAATATTTTAGCAAGAATTGTAGCGTTGTTATTAAGGAGTGAAATAGGGCGATAAGAGCCGCAGTCCGTATGGTCCTTTCCAGTTTTAGGGATCATGACTATTAGGGCCTTGCACATGGTATCCGGCAGAGCCCCCTCCCGCATGATAGAGTTGTACAATGTTAGGATTCGTGGGCCCAGGAGTTCCACATTCTTTTTATACCACTCCCCAGGAAGCCCATCCACGCCTGGTGATTTCCTGTTGGGGAGCGACTTAATTGCTCAGGTTGCCAATCTTCTATGCTCAGGGCTCCATCCAGATAGGCTGCACTATCTCAACCCTTAGGACAGCAGCATTCTTAAAGGGCCAGAGCAGGCTCTGCTAAACCATCCCTGGACCAAACGCCTGTCGGCCCTAGCTGCATTATGCATCCCTCCTACATAGGATGCCTAAGTAATTTGGTTCCTCCACATGTGGAAGCCTGTTGCAAATTATTAGTGTGATTTTATGATTTCCTGACTCTTCCATTCCTGATCTTGGATATGTTTATTGGACCACGCTAACCGCTGCCTGCCCTAACCAAGACTGTTCAGCATATTGAACCTCTTCTGCAAGTCTTGACGTCTTGTCTGATCTCCATAGTGAAGTTCAGTACATATTGCCTGCCCTGATCTCCGCTTATCTACTGGTTATATCTGTATTCACACCCCAAGATCTTCTATAGCATCAGATGCCACACAACTAAGACTACTTCTGTAGGTAATGGCTTGGGGAACTCACAGTGAAGACCCAGTTGAAGGGGTAAAATGTGAAAACTGGGGTTCTCCCAGGTATTGCATCTAGATCTAGCCCAAAGCCAAACCATTGTTTGTCAAAACAGGTCCTCATTTGCTACCTGACATGGTCATTCAGACAGGGGTTTCTCAAGGCAAGGAAACAGTCTTTATCCTTGATTTACCACCCTTATCTTCAGGGGTGTGAGGAGAGAGGCCATGTCCCCCCATAGGGTTTTCTTTTTCTGATCTCTTTCTTCCAGTCTGGCTTGAATGCGAACTTAGACCTCATTTCTATGAAATAAGCTTTCTGCCTTGTCCATTTTTTTTATAATAGCCTTTAGTCTCTGAGTCCTATGTCAAAGCATTTCTCCAAGACGATGCACTTACAGTTTCTGTGTAAACACTTCTTAGTCTTTTGGGACCTCACTTTCTTAATGGATGCATTCCATAATCTTGTGTCCCCTGATGAAACCATTGAGAAAAAAGGATTTTTGTTTTACTGTAAAATCCTTTCTTGTAGTCTTTATTGAGGGACCACGCATCCTACCATTTTTCTTCTCATGCTATTATGCCCTTCCCATTTGTTGCATATTCTTGGGTTTATTCTATACTTTTGTCTTCTGACATTGGTTTCTTTGAAGCATGCGCTTCTACTGCTGGCATACAGAATATTTAACTAAGTGCCTGTAGTCTGGGTATGACCTGCATAGGAACAGCCAACATTTTCTTATTCTTAGTCAGAAACACTCTTTTCTCCTTAGGGAGAGCAACTATATACTATAAACTAAATGAGGAGACTCAAATGGCCACGCACGCTCCTCTGGGTAATATGCAAATAAGGGAGATGGAATAAATCCTCCACAGTGCCACCTATTGAAAGGCAGCATTCCTTCAATCAAAGTCAGACTTTTTATACAAGTCTTGTTACAATGACCGGGAATTAGAAGCAAAGCCAGACCCCATGTACATACAGCTGTTTCCGGGTTATTGCCCTTCAAAGTCTGACTTTGATTGAAGGAATGCTGCCTTTCAATAGGTGGCACTGTGGAGGATTTATTCCATCTCCCTTATTTGCATATTACCCAGAGGAGCGTGCGTGGCCATTTGAGTCTCCTCACTTAGTTTATAGTATATAGTTGATCTCCCTAAGGAGAAAAGAGTGTTTCTGACCCCCGTCCCAGGCCTCTCACTAGCAAAAGCCAGACTCCTACTGTACACTGATGAAGGGCAATAACCCGGAAACAGCTGTATGTACATGGGGTCTGGCTCTGCTTCTAATTCCCGGTCATTGTAACAAGACTTGTATAAAAAGTCTGACTTTGACTGAAGGAATGCTGCCTTTCAATAGGTGGCACTGTGGAGGATTTATTCCATCTCCCTTATTTGCATATTACCCAGAGGAGCGTGCGTGGCCATTTGAGTCTCCTCACTTAGTTTATAGTATATAGTTGCTCTCCCTAAGGAGAAAAGAGTGTTTCTGACCCCCGTCCCAGGCCTCTCACTAGCAAAAGCCAGACTCCTACTGTACACTGATGAAGGGCAATAACCCGGAAACAGCTGTATGTACATGGGGTCTGGCTTTGCTTCTAATTCCCGGTCATTGTAACAAGACTTGTATAAAAAGTCTGACTTTGATTGAAGGAATGCTGCCTTTCAATAGGTGGCACTGTGGAGGATTTATTCCATCTCCCTTATTCTTAGTGTCATGCCTGCATCCATGGTCCTGTGTCCCCAATGAATGCTACAAGAAAGGGATTTTACCGTAGGGCAAAAATCATCCTTTTCCCGGCGTCATCCTGACGGCAGACTTGGAGGTTGCACCTTGACCTTGTAGGGACAGGAAGCAAGAGACTTCAAAAGGCTCCTCCTGCCTCCCATTCACCAGTGCTTCCTGTCCCTACAGGGACATGCAAGAGGTGCTCCCTCCAGGAACTTCAGGATAACACCGGCATTGACGGTCCACAGGGCCGCTTCCCCTCTCACTTTTGTTCAAGAGGAATCTGGCTGACAAGCGGGGCGGACGGTCCACAGGGCTGCTTCCCCGTTTAAACTTCCCTCCGGAGTGTCAGCGCGGTCCGGGAGCACGGCGGGCCACAGGTCTGACCGCCCGGGGATCACCACCGCAATGGTCGGAGCGGCGGACCACAGGTCCCTGAGTCCCCTCCTTCCTCCCTTTGGCTCCGTACAGCGTTCTCTCGGCGGGGGAGAGCGGCGGGCCATAGGCTCAGATGCCTCTCTCCCCCAGGCATGCCGGCGCGTCCTCGCGCAGCGGCAGGGGGCGCAGCCAATGACGCGCCGTCGGGGGGCGGAGCCAGAAGACGCAACGTGACGCGGTGACGTCACACGCCATCAGAGAACCCGGAAATGACCGGGAGATTTAAAAATGGAAGCCCCCCGGCAAAACTTCCACTGACAGCATACCTTCAGTGAAGGATTTATCTGTCTTTCTGGTCCTGTCTATCGCTACTAAGCATGATGACTACCAAGGAGCCAGAGATGGAAGCCCTGCAAACCGTAAGTGTGACAAATTGCAGGGGTGATATGCTGGGGCTTTAGCATTGTATGGCGGTTTATTTCCCTTATGTGCATGCATGTATTTTTGCAGGACAGGGAATCTACTCGGTCTAAACAAGACCTTAAAAAAAGGGGCAGGAAATGCGCCCTGTGTCTCAAAAAACTTGATGAGACATATAAAAAGCCCCTATGTCCCGACTGTACTACAGAAATCCTGAAGGACGAACAGGCCGCCTTCAGGGAGGATATTAGATTCCTGATCCGTGAAGAGGTCCGGGCATCGATCTCTAGTCTCCCCCCAGCACAGCGGGAGAAAAGAGCCACTAAGAGGCCGAGCCACATGCCGCTGACTAGCTCAGAGTCTGAGCAATCCCTAGGCGACCTGTCAGACGACGAACTCTTTGACCGTCCCCCGGACTCCAGCGAGGGAAATAGGAAATACTATTTCTCATCAGCAGAGCTGGACGACCTGATCAAAGCGGTCAGGGACACTATGAAACTGGAGGATGTGATTGAGCCTAGGTCCGTACAGGACGATATGTTCGGTGGGCTCAGACCGAGAAACCGCATCATGTTTCCCGTAAACGATACTTTAAAAAAAGTGATCACGGATGAATGGGCGTCTGCAGATAAACACCTCTATCTATCCCGTGAGTACAAAGAAAGACTCCGGTTTGCGGAAGAGGACGTAAACATCTACGAGGATGTCCGGAAGGTGGACGCACAAGTGGCCAGAATGGCTAAAAAGACAGCCCTACCGTTTGAGGACTCCTCCCACCTTAAAGATCCAATGGACAACAGGGTAGATGCCCTGATGAAACGGGCCTGGCAGACAACGGCCTATACGCTGGAGTCTAATATTGCAGCGACGTCCGTAGCCAGGTCAATGTTCCTCTGGTTAGGGGAACTTGACGACCAGATAAAGCAGAAGGCCCCTAGAGACGCACTATTGGAATGCATGCCTCTATTGAAATCGGCGACGGGCTTCCTGGCAGACGCATCTGCCGAGTCCATGAGACTGGCGGTTAGGAGTGCCGCATTATCTAATATGGCCAGGCGGGCAGTCTGGCTGAAGACATGGAGGGCAGACACGGCATCTAAAGGGAGGCTATGTAATATCCCCTTCCATGGCCGGTACATTTTTGGCGCGGACCTTGAGGAGATCCTTAAAAGAGCTACGGATAAAACCCACAGCTTCCCGGACCAAGCGAGGACTGGGTTTTCTCACAAGCGACAGCCATCCTTCAGGCCATATCGGGGCAAAGGGAAGACGGGACGCTGGTCCTACCCCAAAGGAGGCAGGGGTAAGACTAATATAACCCCTACCCCCATAGAAGAGTGCCAGGTGGGGGGTAGGCTACTGAAATTCTCCCGAGAATGGCGGGGGGTTACAGACAACCCGTGGGTCCTGCAACTCATAGCTCAGGGGTACAGAATAGAGTTCTTCACCCGGCCCCCCAATTGCTTCAGAGTCACCCCCACACAATCCCCGACCCTGCAGGATATCTTTAAAGACGAAATCTCGAAGCTGCTGCAAATGGGGGCGATAGTCCGGGTCCCCACAGTAGAGCAGCGCCAGGGATTCTACTCGCCTCTCTTCCTGATCAGAAAGCCCAATGGTAGTTTCAGGATGATTCTTAACCTAAAGGGCCTGAACAAATTTATTTCCTACAAAAGATTCAAAATGGAGAGGTCAGGTCAGCGGTAACGCTGATCAAAAAGGGGGACTTCATGAGTACCGTCGACTTAAAAGACGCGTACTATCACGTCCCAGTCCTGCCGGAGCATCACCAATATTTAAGGTTTGCCATCAGGATAGGGAGCAGGGTGCGTCACTTCCAATTCCGGTGCCTACCCTTTGGCATTTCCACGGCTCCCAGAGTATTTTCTAAAATAGTGGCAGAGATGGTGGCCCATCTCCACCTAGCGGGTACAAATATCATCCCGTACCTGGACGACTTCCTAGTGATTGCTTCCTCACCCAGGGTCCTCAGGGACGAGACTAGCAGGGTCATCTCCCTTTTCCAGAGATTGGGGTGGGTAGTCAACTTCCCCAAATCTAGCCTTCTCCCCGAGACGCGGAAGACTTTCTTGGGGGTGCAAATAGACTCAGTGTCACAGACTTTGTCTTTACCCCCACCCAGACAGGAGAGTCTTAGACTGGCAGCGCAGAAGGGCGGCCAGAGAAGGCAAATTGTAATTAGGGATGCAATGAGGCTCCTGGGCCTCATGACCTCCTGTATCGGCATTATCCCGTGGGCCCAGGCGCACTCTAGGACGCTACAGAGATCCATCCTGGGTAACTGGGATGGGGCATCCACCTCTCTGGACAGGAGAATGCCCATGTCTCCAGCTGTCTTACGGTCCCTCCGCTGGTGGCGGTCATCTGACATCCTTGAAGCTGAGTCCCCATGGGTAGCAGAACCCTTCATCCCCGTAGTAACAGATGCAAGCCAGTCTGGTTGGGGAGCGCAAGTAGGGCAGTGCCTACTCCAGGGCGAGTGGGGGCCGACGTTGCGGGCCCAATCATCGAACTTCAGAGAACTTAGGGCCATCTGGGAAGCGCTTCACAGAACCCAAGACATCTTAAAGAAGAAACATGTAAAAATCTTCTGTGATAACATGACTGCAGTTTCACTTATTCGCCACCAGGGAGGCACCAGAAACCTTCACCTGCTGAAACTAACAGCGCGGATCTTTCGATGGGCCGAGGCCACGGTACAATCCCTAACAGCGGTCCATCTCAAAGGGTCCCAGAACCAGACAGCCGACTTCCTAAGTCGAAGACGCCTGGACCCTGGGGAATGGTCCCTGAACCAGGAGGAGTTTCATCATATTACGGAAAACTGGGGCAGTCCACAGGTGGACTTGTTCGCGACCGGCAAGAACTCAAAATGCCCAGCCTACTTTTCCCTAGATCCAAGGGACAGGGCCGAGGGGTTAGACGCCTTCTCCCAGAGGTGAGACTTCAGTCTGGCTTATGCCTTCCCACCCATACCCCTGATCCCGAGAGTCCTTCGGAAGGTTCAGCAGAGCAACATTACGCTGATCCTGATCGCCCCACACTGGGAAAAAAGGGCATGGTTTCCGCTACTTTTAAAGCTCGCCATCACGGAGCCAATCCGCCTGCCACCCAGGAAGGACCTTCTAGTGCAGGGCCCAGTTCTGTGCCCCAACTCAGAAAGGCTGAACCTAGCGGTCTGGATATTGAGGAACAGACGCTAATAAGGCAAGGTTTATCCTCCAGAGTCATCGCGACATTACGCCAGTCCCGAAAGCCCGTGACTTCAGCGATCTACAATAAAATCTGGAAAAGATTCTCCTCCTGGAGAGGGCTGGAAATCTCCAATCTCGACACTTCGGTGGCGGAGATTTTGGACTTTCTCCAGGAGGGTCTAGATAAAAACCTGAGACCGGGAACCCTGAAGGTACAGGTGTCAGCGTTCTCCGCCATTCTAGATAAATCCCTGGCGGAACATAGATTGATCCGCAGATTTATAAAAGCGGCAGAAAGAATTAGACCAATTAGCCGTAGTACGGTCCCCCCATGGGACCTAAACTTAGTCCTACAAAGTCTGTGCAAAAGCCCCTTTGAGCCGATTGATCAGGTACCAATCAGGTTCCTAACGTTTAAAACGGTATTTCTGGTAGCCATTACTACAGCGAGGCGCGTAAGTGAACTCCAGGCCCTATCCTGCAAAACACCCTACCTACTAGTCCAGAACGATAGGGTCATATTAAAAACAGACCCCTTTTTTCTCCCCAAGGTAGCCTCAAAGTTTCATAGGCAGCAAGAAATTATTCTTCCCTCCTTCTGCCCAAATCCCCAGAATGACAGGGAAAGAGACTACCATAGCCTGGATGTAAGGAGGGCCATTTTATGCTACCTAGAACAGACCTCATCTTTCAGGAAGGCTGATTGTCTTTTTGTCCAATTCCAGGGGCCGGGCAGAGGAAGAGCGGCTTCTAGAAGATCCATTAGCCGCTGGATAAAATCCACCATCCAGCAGGCCTACTCTTCCGGCAACAGTTCTATCCCTGAAGGACTCAAGGCCCATTCAACCAGGGCAGTATCCTGCTCCTGGGCACAGAGGGCCATGGCGACGCCGGATCAAATTTGTAAGGCAGCCACATGGTCCAACCTGCATACCTTCACAAGGCACTACAGGCTGAATACGGACCTCTCCTCCGATCTCTCTTTCGGGAGAAAGGTCCTGCAAGCAGTGGTCCCTCCCTAAGAGTTAATTTGGTATACTCCATGTCTGCCGTCAGGATGACGCCGGGAAAAGGGAGTGAATTTCTTACCGAAAATTCCTTTTTCCCGAGTCATCCTGACGGCACGTATTTCCCTCCCAAAAATTCACACGGTTGTACCTACATCTGTGTGGGCACGAACCAGTAGCCCAGAGGCTCCTATATTGGACATTTTTTCTGTTTATGCGGTAAATTGGTGCATATTTCCTTTGTTTAATCCGGGTAAGCTACCCTCCTATTGTTTATGTTCAAAATAGAACTAACCATGTTAATTTTGTTTTGGAGCAATAAAAAATCTTCCTTGGTTAACCACGACATGTCCATGTAAGTAATTTAGAAGACACTGGTGAATGGGAGGCAGGAGGAGCCTTTTGAAGTCTCTTGCTTCCTGTCCCTACAAGGTCAAGGTGCAACCTCCATGTCTGCCGTCAGGATGACTCGGGAAAAAGGAATTTTCGGTAAGAAATTCACTCCCTTTTATGTACTTTGTGCTTGGTGATCTACTAGGGACAGAAATCGGAGACTTATGGAGGATGGTGCTGTAAAGTCTTCTGAATGCTCTTTTTAGATACCCAGAGGCCCCATATGATTGATGATGGACACAATTAGTTACTTAGGACAGATTATCACCTAAGAGTTTTAGAGCTGTTGTTTATGCAGATGTTTTTGAGCAATTCCAGAAACAAAGATTGTAATAAGTTATTCAAAGTTTTCCTTTTCATCCTATTTTGTATTAACTTCAAATAAATAAAATTACTTCTCACTTCTATCCTGAATGATAAAGGGCATGTAGGTGTCAGTGAGTGTGTGAGATGGACACCACCTAATAGCATTGAATCAAACTACTTATTATGATTCTCCACTGAGCATTTAGTAGAATAGTGGTGACAGGTTCACTGATTCATGGACCTATGAAGATGGAAGCTTAACCACAGAGGGGGGAAAACTGCAGAAGAACAATTTATAGCAAAACATCATGATTTACTGCTCCTCACTGTGAGGTCTACTGTTAAATTAGGATGTTTTTCCACCACTGTCTTAGTTAATAAATACTATCTGACTTGTAGTTTGCAATGAAATGTTTATATAGAAAATGTTAAAAATATCTATACAATTTTAAGGTTATTTCAATTAAAAAATGGTAAAATCGGCTTAATTCTTGGCAGATGACTGCATCGAGAGGTCAGAGGGACATCTGATATTTGTAGATTGTAAAGCAGAGGATTGTGGTATCACACAAGATACATATGAAGAACCTGCATTTATCCCAGATATCCCCTTAGCCCTTCACAGCAAACATCCATCATCTGGTCCATCACAGACTGATATTCAGAAGAAAAGTCCTAAACGAGGAGAACATCAAAGAGCTCACATGGGGAGGAAGACATTTCCATGTTCAGAATGTGGGAAATGTTTTAGAGACAAACCAGAATATGTCAAACATCAGAGAAGTCACACACGAGAGAAGCTATTTTCATGTTCAGAATGTGAGAAATGTTTTAAATTTAAATCGAATCTTCTCAGACACCAGAGAAGTCACACAGGAGAGAAGCCATTTTCATGTTCAGAATGTGGGAAATGTTATGGAGTTAAACTCGCACTTCTTGGACATCTTAAAATTCACACAGGAGAGAAGCCATTTTCATGTTCAGAATGTGGGAAATGTTATGGAGTTAAACTCGCACTTCTTAGACATCTTAAAATTCACACAGGAGAGAAGCCATTTTCCTGTTCAGAATGTGGGAAATGTTTTAAAAGTAAAACAGAACTTGCCAGACATCATAAAATTCACACAGGAGAGAGGCCATTTTCATGTTCAGAATGTGAGAAATGTTTTAAAGATAAACAAGCACTTGTCAGACATCAGACAAGTCACACAGGAGAGAAACCATTTTCATGTTCAGAATGTGGGAAATGTTATGGAGATAAACCCAAACTTCTCAGACATCAGAAAATTCACACAGGAGAGAAGCCATTTTCATGTTCAGAATGTGGGAAATGTTTTAGATTGAGGCCAGAACTTGTCAGACATCTGAAAATTCATTCAGGAGAGAAGCCATTTTCATGTTCAGAATGTGGGAAATGTTTTAGAGATAATTCAAAACTTGTCATACATCAAAGAATTCACTCAGGGCAGAAGCCATTTTCATGTTCAGAATGTGGAAAATGTTTTAGAGACAAACCAGAACTTGTCAGACATCAGAAAATTCACACAGGAGAGAAGTCATTTTCCTGTTCAGAATGTGGGAAATGTTTTAGACTGAAATCACAACTTGTCCTACATCAGAGAACTCACACAGGGGAGAAGCCATTTTCCTGTTCAGAATGTGGAAAATGTTTTAGAGAGAAAAAAAGACTTGTCAGACATCAGAGAGATCACACAGGAGTGAAGCCATTTCCATGTTCAGAATGTGGAAAATGTTTTAGAGAGAAACCAGAACTTGTCAGACATCAGAAAATTCACACAGGAGAGAAGCCATTTTCATGTTCAGAATGTGGGAAATGTTTTAGATTGAGGCCAGAACTTGTCAGACATCTGAAAATTCATTCAGGAGAGAAGCCATTTTCATGTTCAGAATGTGGGAAATGTTTTAGAGATAATTCAAAACTTGTCATACATCAAAGAATTCACTCAGGGGAGAAGCCAATTTCATGTTCAGAATGTGGAAAATGTTTTAGAGAGAAACCAGAACTTGTCAGACATCAGAAAATTCACACAGGAGAGAAGTCATTTTCCTGTTCAGAATGTGGGAAATGTTTTAGACTGAAACGACAACTTGTCAGACATCAGAAAGTTCACACAGGAGAGAAGCCATTTTCATGTACAGAATGTTAGAAATGTTTTGAATATAAATGGAAACTTGTCATACATCAAAGAATTCACACAGGAGAGGAGCCATTTTCATGTACAGAATGTGGGAAATGTTTGGAATATAAATGCAAACTTGTCAGTCATCTTAACAATTCACACAGGAGAGAAGCCATTTTCATGTTCAGAATGTGGGAAATGTTTTAGGCTGAAATCACAACTTGTCAGACATCAAAGAACTCATGCAGGGAAGTAGCCATTTTATTTTAAACTCATTTCAATGTAGAAGTCAATGAAAAAAAGTTATATTAGACTTACCGGTAATCCTTTTTTCGGGAAGTCTCAACACCAGCTGAGATGATCTGTCCCTGATATGCAGCATTCAGAGAGGTTTAATGCTGCCCACCTTTCTCAGTAATTTCAATGAACCACTAGGCGGTAGAGCCTAAGTTGAAACAAAATAACTGTCATTAATTAGCAATGAAAAGGTGAAAAAAAGAAATATGGGAGGGAATATATGGGTGCTGTCGTGGAGACTTTCTAAAAAAAAGTCTAATCTAACTTTCCCTATCCTCTCCATGACAGCACCAGCTGAGACATACCATAGAAACATAATTAGGGCGGGACTACCGCAGACAGGACTTTGCGTTTAAAGGCCAAGTCCTCATTTGCCTGAACATTCAACTTATAATGTTTACTAAAGGTATGTCGCCTTTTCCCCACCGCAGCCCTGCATATTCAGTCTATGGATGCAGAGGCCTGCTCTGCGCAAGTAACGGACATTGCCTTAGTGGAGTGGGCCTTGAGTACCTCTGCCGCTAGTTTGTAAAGAGCTTTGTAAGCCTCCGTTATGGCAGAATGGATCCACCTTGATATAGAGCTTTTTGCCACTTTTTTACCTTTGTTACCACCCTGGAACTTAAGAAACAAATTCTTATCCTCCACTGTTTTGTAGCATTGATATACTGTAAAACCGACCTTCTGACATCGAAGCAATAGAAGGATTGCTCATTATCATTCCTTGGATTATCACAGAATGAAGGGACTACTATATCCTGGGATCTGTAAAACTGACATATCACCTCTGGTAAGAGGGGTCTAATTTGAACATGATCTAATTTCCCGTGACTCTGCAGAAAGCTTGTTAGACTGACAAAGGCTGGACTTCACTAACGACCTGTAGTGATGGCTACTAGAAAGATGAGTTTAAAAGTTAAATACTAGAGATGAGCGAGCATGTTCGTCAGAGCTTGAAGCTCGTTCGAGCATTAGCCTACTCGAAATACTCGTTACTCGACATGAGTACCACAGGGTGCTCGGTAAAAATTTCCCCACATGTTTTCAATGGAGCCGAGGCTGCTGCTGGCTGCTCCATTAAAAACAATGGTCTGCCGGCACCCCTGCATTCTTTTTCAGGGATGGGCTTTACATATAAGCCCTTCCCTGAAAAAGAAAGATTCTAGTGTGAAAAAAAAAAGTGAAAAAAAACTTACCTCTCCACCGCTGCCATGTCCCGCGGGGATGCAGAACACATTTGCCGCGTTTGTCACATGTTTTCTGCATTCCCGCAAGGAACAAGAATTCCCTGCTGCACCTGCCACATCTGTGACAGATGCAGTAGAGGTATTCTTAACCCCTGGGGGGAATAAAGGATTCCCTACCACAGCTGTCACACATGACCGCTGCGGTGGTGGATCCTGCTGCCGGCACCCCTGAAATGTTTTAAATATAAGCCCTGTCTCTGAAAAACAAAGAAAAGTGTTAAAAAAAACCAAAACCTACTCACCTTCCTTCGGCTGCCAGGCTCAGCTACGTCTTCTCCTGGCTGTCCATGGCTCTGTAATTCTGAGCTATCAGCAGCCGGGGATTTAACCCCTTCATGACATGGCCTATTTGGGGCTTAAAGGGGTTGTCCTGCGAGAGCAAGTGGTGTTAAGCACTTCTGTATGGCCACATTAATGCACTTTGTAATATACATCGTGCATTAAATATTGGCCATACAGAAGTTATACACTTACCCCTGCGGTGCTGGCGTCCCCGTCTCCATGGCGCCGACTAAAGCTGCCTTCTGCCGGGATTAGACGCGCTTGCGCTGTCTGCTCTCTTCTGTCCGGCTCCGGCGTGCTCGCGCTGCAGAGGTCTTCTGCGCATGCTCTCACGGGACAACCCCTATAAGGACCAAGCCTTATTTTCCCAAACTGACATGTCACTTTATGTGCTAATAACTTTTGAATGCTTTTACTTATCAATGTGATGCTGAGATTCTTTTTTCGTGACATATTGTACTTTATGTTTGTGTAAAAATTGCGTTAATAAATTTTGTCTTAACTAGGAAAAAAAAAATCGAAATTTACAGAAAATTTGGAAAAATTGACAAGTTTCAAACTTTGAATTTTTCTTTTTGTAAGACAGATAGTCAAACACCACAAAATAGTTAATAATTAACATTTCCCATATGCCTGCCTTATACTGCAATAATTTAAGCATTTTTTTTTTTAGACTCCACAAAGTATATAAGTTTAGCAGTAGAGATGAGCGAGCGTACTCGGAAAAGCACTACTCGCTCGAGTAATGTGCTTTATCCGAGTATCGCTGTGCTCGTCCCTGAAGATTCGGGTGCCGCTGCGGCTGACAGGTGAGTCGCAGCGGGGAGCAGGGGAGAGCGGGCGGGAGAGAGGGAGAGAAAGATCTCCCCTCCGTTCCTCTCCGCTCTCCCCTGCAGCTCCCTGCTCTGTGCCGGCACCCGAATCTTCAGGGACAAGCACAGCGATACTCGGATAAAGCACATTACTCGAGCGAGTAGTGCTTTTCCGAGTACGCTCGCTCATCCCTATTTAGCAGTCATTTTTCAAATTTACTAGCAAATTTCAAAATCTGAATTTTTAAGGGCCAACTCAGTTTAGACGTGGATTTTAAGAGCCTGTATACCAGAAAACCCCCACAAATCACCACATTTTAAAAACTGCACCCTTCAAAGAATTCAAAATGTAATTTAGGAAGTTTATTAACCCTTTCGATGCTTCACTGGAATTAAACAAAAGTGCATCAGAAATTAGAAAAATTAAATTTTTCTACAGATTTTCAATTTAAAACCATTTTTTCTTATAAAACAGCAGGAGTTAGCAGAGAAACAAAACTTGGGCTGTATTATCAGGATTCCGCAGTTTTTAGAAATGCCCCATATGTGGGCGTAAACTGTTGTTCAGGCACATGGTGGGGCTCAGAAGAGAAGGAGCGCTATTTGGCTTTTTGCTGGAATAATTTTCAGACCCCCTGTAGTGTTTGCAGTGACCCCCTAGGTACCAGTACATTTGAAACCCCCAATAATTGATCCCATTTTGGAAACTAGACCCTTCAGGGAATTTATTAAGGGGTGTAGTGAGTGGTTTGAACCCACAGGTGCTTGAGGAATTTTTTTAACAATTTCAGTTGAATACGAAAAATTCCATTTTTTCACATAATGTTTAGCTTTAGGCCCAGATTTATATTTTTTCCCAGGAGCAGAAGGAGAAAAGGTACCCCACGATGCGTTACCCAATTGCTACCGAGCACGGAAATGCCCCATATATGGGCGTAAACTGTTGTTCATGCACATGATGGGGCTTAGAAGAGAAGGAGCACTATTTGGCTTTTTGAATGCAGATTTTGCCCATATAGTGTTTGCAGTGTCCCTGAGGTGCGAGTACACTTGAAACCCCCAAGAATTGACCCTATTTTGGAAACTAGTCCCCTCCGGGAACTTAGTAAGGGGTGCAGTGAGCGTTTTGAACTCATAGGTGTTTCAGGAAATTTTTTAACAGTTTGAGTTGAATATGAAAAATTCCAATTTTTCCTGTAATGTTTAGCTTTTGGCCCAGATTTATATTTTTTACCAGGAGCAGAAGGAGAAAAGGTACCCCATGATGCGTTACCCAATTTCTTCCAGGCACGGAAATGCCCCATATGTGGGCATAAACTGTTGTTTGGGCACATAGCAGGGCTCAGAAGGAAATGAGCACCTTTTGAATGCAGATTTTGCTGGAATAATTTTCAGCCCTCATGTAGTGTTTGCTGTGTCCCTGAGGCACCAGTACATTTGAAACCCCCAAGAATTGACCGAATTTTGGAAACTTGTCCCCTCAGGGAATTTAGTAAGGGGTGTAGTGAGTGTTTTGAACTCATAGGTGTTTCAGGAATTTTCTTAACAGTTTGAGTTGAATACAAAAATTCAAAATTTTCCAGTAATGTTTAGCTTTAGGCCCAGATTTATATTTTTGACTAGGAGCAGAAGGAAAAAAGGTACCCCATGATGCGTTACCCAATTGCTCCTATGTGCAGAAATGCTCTATATGTGGGCGTAAACTGTTTGGGCACATGGCAGGGCTCAGAAGGAAAGGACTTGGCATGTGGGTTTATGTACAAGTTTATGTACATCATTAGCTTGATAAAGACCCGAGCACAGGGTCGATACGTGGCTGCTTGCTTCTTCATGGCTATTTAATAAAGAAGACTTCAATGAATGCTGCCTGGTTCCTCCTCTCTACATTGCTGATCAACAGTGGACCCAGGGAGTCGGGACCCTAACTGGGCTATTGCATAGTGCCTTGCACCAGCGGTGTGGCTGAACTCTTGGAGTGCTGCTGTGTTTCTTTTTTTCTTCTTATGTACAAGTTGTGTGGAGTACATCTGGGTAAAACGTCAGGGCAACCGTAAAATTAAAATTTCAGGGATGTGTGGTAGATCTTAAAACAATTATTTATACACAGGCCAGGTTGTGTGGGGCACATTTCACAATGATACATGGTGTCCTTTCTTATCCCTTGTTTGTAGCACACTCTGCACTTTTTTGGGTTCTTTCCAGTGGAGGGAATTTCACTGGGAAAGTGCTGCCCTGGTACAATCCTCATGGCCTCGCTTCCAGAAGTACTGGGCTGCTCTCCCACCTCCTGGTCCCCAAATATTAGGGCCTTGATAACGTCTTCCTGAAATTCGAGGAAGGTGCCCCTCTGGCCTGCACCCCGATACAGCACGTAGGCATTGTATAGTGCAATCTGTACGAGGTGCACGGCCAGTTTTTTGTACCACACCTGTGTTTTCCGCATAGCATTATACGGCTCCAGTACCTGGTCTGATAGATCAACCCCTCCCATGTACTTATTATAGTCAAGGACACAGTCTGGCTTGGGGGTTTCTGTACTGGTACCTTGTACTGGGCAGGGGGTACTACTGTGGCCGTGGATTGTGGTCAATATAAGGACATCCCTCTTGTCCTTATACTTGACACACAACATATTGTCGCTGCATTGGGCCCGGCTCTCACCCCTTCTGAGCAGTTGCCCAAGCAGCGTCTTAGGGAGGCTTCTATGATTTTTTTCGGATGGTACCACATGCCACTGTTCCCCTGGAAGCGAGGCACTGAAACAGGGGGACACTGGTATAAAAGTTGTCCAGGTATAGATGGTAACCCTGGTCTAATAGTGGGTGCACTAGTTCCCACACTATTTTCCCTGTTACTCCCAGCACAGTGGGGGCATTCTGGGGGCTCAATTTTGGTGTCCTTCCCCTCATAAATGCGGAATTTATGCGTGTACCCCGATGTACTTCCGCACAGTTTGTACAATTTGACGCCATACCGTGCCCGCTTACTGGGCAAGTACTGGCGGAATTTAACCCTTCCTTTGAAGTGCACCAGGGACTCATCTACTGCAATTTTTTTTTTCTAGGCAAATTTAAAATAAAAATGTTCCACTACTGGCCTGATTTTATACAAGCGATCATAATTGGGATGATCACTTGGGGGGCACTCTGCATTATCGTTATAGTGTAAAAATTTTTGGATCATCTCAAACCGTGTCCTTGACATCGCCATCCGGAACATAGGAGTGTGATACAAAATATCAGTACTCCAGTACGCCCGGAGGGTCGACTTTTTCACTAAACCCATGGTTAACACAAGACCCCCAAATTTTTTTAGTTCTTGTGCATCCACAGGGGTCCACTTATCGGGTCTTGCGTAGCTGGAGGTGGGATTTTGCTGTATAAAATACTGGGCATACAAATTCATTTGGGTCACTATGTGGGCAATAAAATCATCGGGAAAAAAAAACAAAGTCCCTCGCTCTGAGCCCTTCAGTATCAAACTGAATCCCTGGGTTGCCAAAGAAGACAGGGATCTGGGGTCTAAAATTTTAAGGAGTACCCCAACTAACATCAGGTGTATTGGGGTCCACAGCAGTGGTGGTCCTTGGACGCCTTCTTGGGGGTACAGGTAGTTCAGATTCCCTATATGAGGATGAAGATGAGGAGGAGCAGAATGCCTGAAAAGTGGCGTCATCCTCACTAGCAGAATCTGAGTCAGAGGCAATAATTGCGTACGCCTCCTCAGCAGTATATCTCCTGCGGGCCATTATAAAACTGTAATATGCACTTCAGATAAAAAATTTATTGTACAGGTTCACTGGGATGGGGTGACCAGGGAACGGGGGCAGAAATGCAGAACTACACTACTGATCACACTACAGATCACACACTACACTACAAATCCCAGATACACTACACTACAGATCACTCACTGCACTACAAATCCCAGCTACACTACAGATCACACACTATTGATCACACCTCACTACACTACAGTACACACTACAGAGCACACTCACTACACTCTCACTACACTACACTAGTGATTACACCTCACTACACTCTCACTACACTGCTTATTACACCTCACTACACTCTCATTACACTACACTACTGATCACACCTCACAAAACTCACTACACTACAGATCACTATTATATTTTATTTTTCACACAGCCCTATCTCTCTCTACAACCGCCGGAAGCACTGTGAGGCGATTGTAGAGAGAGACTACATTATTAACAGCGGGCTTTCTGCTGCTGAGCTGTGATTGGTCAGTGAGTTCTTCACTGACCAATCACAGCAATCGCTGGCCCGGACGTAGTGATTGTCTGCTAACAATGTTAGCAGACGTCACTACTGTGTCGCCGCGATTGTCACCGCAGCGACACTAAGTGCAGGACGTAAGTTTACGCCCAGTTGCAGAAAGTATCCCGCTGCCAGGACATAAACTTATGCCCTGGAGCGGGAAGGGGTTAAAATCCCTGCCTGCTGGTAGCTCTGATTGTGATTGGCTGAGTGCTTCAGCCAATCACAATCAGAACTACCAGCAGGAGGGGATTTTAAATCCCCGGCTGCTGATAGCTGAGATCTACAGAGCCTGGGACAGCGGCAGAAGTCGCCTCTGAGCCCTGACAGCCATTTAAAATAGTGTCAAAAATAAAGAAAAATCCATACTCACCTGCGGGGGCTCAGCGGCGGCTTTTGCCGCTGTCCCCGGCTCTGTAGTTCTCAGCTATCAGCAGCCGGGGGTTTAAAATCCCCGCCTGTTGGTAGCTCTAATTCTGATTAGCTGAGCGCTTCAGCTAAGGAGGTGAGTATGTATTATTTTTTTTTTACACTTTTCTTTGTTTTTCAGGGAAGAGCTTATATTTAAAACCCTTCCCTGAAAAACATTTCAGGGGTGCCGTCAGCAGGATACTCCACCACAGCTGTCATGTGTGACAGCTGCGGTAGGGAACCCTTTATTTCCCGCAGGGATTTAGAATTCCTCTGCTGCATCTGTCACAGATGTTGCAGGTGCAGCAGGGAATTCTTTTTCCTTGCGGGGATGCAGGAAACATCTGCCGCACACGGCAAATGTGTTCTGCCGCACACGGCAAATGTGTTCTGCATCCCCGCGGGACATGGCAACGACGGAGAGGTAGGTTTTTTTTATTTTTTTTACACTAAAATTTTTGTTTTTCAGGGAAAGGCTTATATGTAAAGCCCTTCCCTGAAAAACATTTTAGGGGTGACGGCAGACTATTGTTTTTAATGGAGCCACCGGCAGCAGCCTCGACTCCTTTGAAAACAAGTCAGCCAGCTACCGAGCATCGGTCACCCTAAAAAATGCTCGGGTCTCCCATTGAGTTTAATGGGGTTCGTTACTCGAAACAAGCTCTCGAGCATTACGAAAAGCTCGGCTCGAGTAACGAGCATCGGAGCATTTTGATGCTTGCTCATCTCTATTAAATACCCAACTGATATTGAATCTATAGGTTTGAAAGGAAGCCCTGAAAGTGCTGAAAGAATCCAGTTTAAGAACCAGATAAGAGATTCTAGGTCTTAGTCTATCTGCCACCTTTAGAAATCTAGCGACACAATGAGGCTTGCAAGAGAGGCCAAAAGCAATAAAAAAAAGGTTTGGGGGTATGTCAAAAGCAAAAGAAAAGTCAAAGATCCTATTGGATGCTTACAAGATGAAAATGGTGAATTAGTTAAAAATTATGTTGAAGGATGAACCTTTAGATTATTATTTCGTATCTTATTCTGACTGCCATTGTGACTGCAATTTTCCCCCCAAAATGAAATAAATTGGCTTCTACCTCATTGGTTTTTTTGCCTTCTCGATCAATATGGGGGGAGGAACCACGCTGAACTGGATGGACATTTGTCTTTTTAAAGCCTAGCATGCTATGTAATAATTATACGGAGATAACAATAAAGATCATCACAGCAACTTTATAAAGTTATACTTGGGGATGGCACAAATATACATTACAATGAATATAACAGTAGTCAATATTTAGTCTGGAAGTCCCAATTAGCTGTGTGTGTGTATGTATATATATATATATATATATATATATATATATATATAGTGAGGGATTAGTGTTAGGGTAGGTAGCAGCGTGGGCATCTGCGGCCAGAGACAGTGACACTGGGCAACAAAGTTCTTTAGCCCAGGCTTTGCCTGGGTTTATTGCAGCATAAAGAAAACAAGACAGGCGTTAACTTCAGGCCGACATAAAATAACACCTGCTCGTCTGAGCACTCACTAAAACAGAGTCCGGCCCTGACTACTCATTTGTCAAAATCAAACGCCTGCGGCACACATCCAGTCCGGTCCTCAGACCTGTGGAGGTCTCACCATACACCTTTCCTTGGTGTGGAGGTTAGGGGGTTCACCCTGTCAACCTCGGGCCTCTCAGCCCTCCACTGAGCCCTCTCTCTGGCTCTCTCAGCCCCTGTGTCTATCCCAGACCTGCAGGCTCAGGCTTTATAGGGCCTGGTACCAGCCTCACCTGGTACATGGGAGTGGCCATCCCACCCTTCACTTTGACCACTCCAGGAAAAGTCAGCCTGGACTATGCAGCTTGGAGCCACTTACACAACTACAACGTGTCAGTAACTTAATGTTACTGACACACAACTGCCGGCTTCCTCCACCGAGCCCAGGCCGCTCGGTGGCACGTATCTGCCCAACTGCTTCCCAAAGCCTCATAGGAGAGCATCCTAGGCTAAATATATCTGCCCTCCAGCACTTTGCCGGTCACTGTCTCTCACTATATATGTATATATGTGTGTGTGTGTGTGTGTGTGTGTGTGTGTGTGAGTAGGGAGTCTCATGCACAATGCCTTAGAGTCAGAAGTAAAATGGATCTTGATGCAGGGGCCCCTGTGGCCGCTGGAAGATGCAGGATTCCTCAGAGATAGCAGAACGGCCCGCTGCAGGTCAGTAGATGAGTGAGGATAATGGTAATGACTAGAAGCTTCTTCAGCCGACAATCATCAAATAAGAAGGCAGATGATGATGGCAAGCCTAAATACACTACACTAGGTCTTTAACTCTATCTCCTTGGTGGTGAACCTATGACACGCATGCGGAGGTGGCATGCAAAGCCCTTTCTGTCGGCACTCGAGCCAATAGACGAAAAATTGTATTCAGCAGCACTCCCCATAACCCATAAGGGGGGGGGTTTCATCCACACGCAGGGTACTGCACGCCTAAGGCCGGCTTCACACGAGCGTGACGGGCTCCGCCGCGTAATATTCCGCAGTGAAGCCCGTCACGGCGCCCCCCAGAGACCCCATACTTACCAGCGGAAGATAGCGTGAAGACGCTTCCCCGCCCACCGCCGTCGCGTCATGTGACACGCCCACCGCGTCACGTGACGCGCCGGCCGTGTCATATGATGCGCCGGCCCCGTCATGACGCGCGGCGGTAGGCGGGGAAGCGTTTTTTCACGCTATCTTCCGCTGGTTGCAGCGGGAGATAGCGTGAACGGACGGCTTCCATTGACTGCAATGGAAGCCGTCAGCGCGTACACCCGCGGCACACAGAACATGCTGCGGGTGAGGACGGGAGATTTCACGGTGCGTAATTCCGCGGTGGAATTACGCATCGTGAGCATTGTGCTATTAGGTTCAATAGAACCTAATAGCAGGGGGCAACGCAGCGGATTTTTGCCGCGGATTTACGCGGCGTAAATCCGTTCGTGGGAAGGAGGCCTTACTGGGAATGAATCCTAATCCCACAGGTTAGCAACATAGAAAGAGAAAATAGGCAGCAGAGTCCAAATCTTCAGGTGCAATAAACGACTTGTATTTTCATCAGAACATCACATCATCATAAGACACAGCGACGTTTCGACCGTTACATAGATGGTCTTTGGCAAAGGAATTAAAGGAATTTATTCTCCTATCTACTGAATTTTTGTTAAAACATAATTTTTTTTCATTTGATCAAGAATTTTTTTTGCAGATTTCTGGAGCCCCGATGGGCTCCAAATTTTCTCCGGCGATAGCCAATCTCTTTATGAGTTGGTGGGAAGATTATTTTATATTTAATCCTAATAATCCTTTTGCTGGCCGCATGGTGTGGTATGCTAGATATATTGATGACGTGATAATAATTTGGGACGAAGGCTCAGTACAAGGTAGATGTCATGAGGAAATCAATCAGTTTAGCAGATACATTAATAACAACTCTGTCAATTTGCAATTTACTGGTACATACAATAAGGAGGAAGTGCCATTTCTAGATTTGACCTTAAAAGGTAATTTTGTTACGGGTATAGAAACTAAACTTTATAGGAAGGAAACAGCAGGCAACACTGTATTACACGCGAGCAGCGGTCACCCTAAACATACCATAAAGGCCATCCCTATGGGAGAAGATCTTGTTCTGACAGCTCCGTGTTTAATACAACAAAAATAGATATCAAAAATAGATTACATCAGAGAGGCTATAAAAAAATATTGCTAGACAGGGCATGCACTAAAATGGAAAGACTAAATAGAGAAGAGTTACTCAGGGATAAATCTGAAGGGAAAGGTAAAAAGAGGAATAAAGGATTAGTATTTTCCACAGCATACAGCAGAAAGTTTTATAGTATCAGAAAAACTTTTTTTAAATTTCTGCCAATACTCAGACAGGACGATATGGTTGATGAAATACTTAAAGGAGATGTCCCGCGCCGAAACGGGTTTTTTTTTTTTTAAACCCCCCCCCCCCCGTTCGGCGCGAGACAACCCCGATGCAGGGGTTAAAAAAACCACCCGCACAGCGCTTACCTGAATCCCGGCGGTCCGGCGTCTTCATACTCACCTGCTGAAGATGGCCGCCGGGATCCTCTGTCTTCATGGACCGCAGGGCTTCTGTGCGGTCCATTGCCGATTCCAGCCTCCTGATTGGCTGGAATCGGCATGTGACGGGGCGGAGCTACACGGAGCTACACAGAGCCCCATAGAGAAGAGGAGAAGACCCGGACTGCGCAAGCGCGGCTAATTTGGCCATCGGAGGGCGAAAATTAGTCGGCACCATGGAGACGAGGACGCCAGCAACGGAGCAGGTAAGTATAAAACTTTTTATAACTTCTGTATGGCTCATAATTAATGCACAATGTACATTACAAAGTGCATTATTATGGCCATACAGAAGTGTATAGACCCACTTGCTGCCTCGGGACATCTCCTTTAATGAAGGAGTAAAATTTGTGGCAAGAAAAAATAAAAATCTGGGAGATCTGCTAGCCCCAAGTAATTTCTCTTCTGATATAGAAAAACCTCATTGGTTAAAATTCAAGGGTTTCTACCGTTGCGGCAATTCACGATGTACCGTTTGTCATTTAGCTGTCAAAAGAGAGAGCTTTTTTGACAGTAGTAATACGAGGGAGTATAAAATATGGAGTTACATTAATTGCAATACCACTAATGTAATTTATATGATTCGTTGTAATGAATGCAATATAAGCTATATAGGATGTACTACACGCAAATTAAAAACACGAGTTAGTGAACACATCCGCAATATAAAGAAAGGTAATATGAGCAGCTCAGGTGTAGCCAAACATTTTTGTGAAAAACATACAGGCAACATAGATAATTTTTCCTTTTTTCGGATAGAAAGGGTACTAAATAAGAAGAAAGGTGTAGCTAGTCCGGAAAAAGTTTTCAAAAGGGAAGCGTTCTGGATTCTAAATCTGAACACCAGATACCCCAAAGGGATGAATTATAGAACAGATCTTATGTATATTTATTAGTTCTAATTAGATCGAAATCCACTGTTTTTTTTTTTTTTTGTTTGTTTTTTATTCGTTTGTTCATTTATTTATTTGTATGTTGTTTTTTGTGTGTCATGAAATACCTATTTAGCAATGTTAATGATCCATCAAACAAGCTGTTTCAGTATGTCATAATGAATTTCTAACTAATATGATGGTCCTTATTGAATGACTTTACCTTTTTTCATAAGTATATTATCCGTATATTTGTTGATATACTACTGAGTGAGCTGTTCGTAATATATACATAGGATAACAAATGAGTTGTTTCAAGTCCTTAAGGATATAATTATTTCACTATATTTCCACTATGTTTATTAAGATATCCATTTCTGTATCGTCCTATTACATATACTTTATATATGAATAGACATGTGTCGTTCTTGCTGGAGGAACGAACCATGTTAATCAACTTAAGAAAGTCAATGCAGGGGTTAACACATGTTTTTAATCAAGTAATTATATGTTAAGCTTTTTTAAAGGTCTGTGTAATGTCGGTTGGTTAGAGGTGAGCAAGGTTCGTTGTGAACTGAAACGCGTACTCTGTCTGTTATGAGCACAAGTTTATTGGAATAAAAGCAAGGTTTTTTCTCACGAAAGCCGGACTCCTGCATATGGATTGTGTCTGTTTAACTAAAGCCAAAGCAGCCGGATGGCAATGTGAAGGCGTGTGAGTATACCTGCTTACGGGATCAAAGTTGCAGCACAAGAAGCAAGGTGGGACGATTTACTATTCGCTTTATATCCCTGTAACATAGTAGGTTAGGCTGAATGAAGACAGTGTCCATCTAGTTCAGCCTGTTTCAACCCCCTTGTTGATCCAGATGTAGAAGTCATTATTATTACAAGGGCCGGTGTGGGAGTCACTATTACTACTGGAGCTAATGTGGGGATCACTTTTACTACTGAAGCCACTGTGGGGGTCACTATTACTGCTGAGGCCTCTGTGGGGATCGCTTCTACCACTGAGGCCACTGTGGGGGTCACTATTACTACTCAGGCCGCTGTGGGGGTTACTATTACTACTAAGACCCCTGTGGGGGTCACTATTACTACTAAGGCCACTGTAGGGGTCACTATTTACTACTGGGGCCACTGTGAGGGTCACTATTACTAATGAGGCCGCTGTGGGGGTCACTATTACTACTAAGACCCCTGTGGGGGTCACTATTACTACTAAGGCCACTGTAGGGGTCACTATTACTACTGGGGCCACTGTAGGGGTCACTATTACTACTGGGGCCACTGTGAGGGTCACTATTACTACTGGGGCCACTCTGCACATGGAAGCATACCTGAAGCTGACGTAAGGTATGTTTTCATGTGGCAAAAATGCTGCAGAGTGTCCGCAGCAAAAATTATCGCAGCATTTCGGCATCCAAAACCAGTTAAAATCTACACCATTCGTCCCTCCCCTCCCCCGTTTTTTGTTTTGTTACTTGTCGTTCTTCCCTTCTTTTACTGTTTCTTTAATTCTGTAGTAAGTCTCTGTTGGGTGGCTACTCTGGTGTGCAGCTAGTATCTTGAAACATTTGCCTTGATGATCTAGCGGACCACTTTTTTGTGAGTCAGTTGCTTCTTGCTTTGAAAGATGTCTAGGATATAATTTTTCATTCCGAACAACCTAGCCTGCACATGTATATTTTGTGGCCGCGCGATATAATGCTGTACTTATACTAATATTTGAAAATCTTCAATAAAGTTTGATTTTAAAAAAAAGTACATACCATTCATGTGGATTTTGACTGGAAATCAATTGCATATCCGCAGCTGATTTCATACTATGCAGCACCCCCCCCCCCCCCTCACTTCCTCCATAAGGCTTCCCAAAGTTAGCGCTCTTCTGGTTCATAGCAGCCTGGTCAGATGCGGCATTGCTGGTCAGGGGAGGCCAATACAGGCCACTGGGAACCTGAAGCCTTTGGAGAAGGTGAGATGAAGCACCTCACAGTATGAAATCAGCTGCAAGTACGCACCAATAGTAGTCCAGTGCTCCAGCTAGGAACAACCACAGGACATTCCTCCCTGTCTATTTTGAAGTGGTGCTGTCCTTTTTATGACGAGAGCTGTAAAAATCATACGATTTTGATAAGCCCCGCCCCCTGAGGTGTTGGCACTTTGCGATAAATAAATAGGTTTGGAGTTGCCGTTTGGGCACTCGGTCTCTAAAAGGTTTGCCATTACTGCTCTATCTAGTCCACCAATGTGACCGGGCAACTACTCCCCCTATGGGCTAGCGATCACCTGATCTGTCGATATCCCTATACTGGTTATCAGTCCCTGTCTAACATACTAACTAATACACTAATCACACTGTGGGTAGGATATAACCTCACATGATCGACCAGGACTGCTTAAGACTTAGCGGTTACCAATGGGTCATATTAGTGACCCAAACAGCAGACATAAAAGAACTAATCAACAACAGTAGATGTAGCAGAGTTGGGGTCACTAGCTCTGCACAGAGAACCTGAAAGTGAATGGAAAGTTGCTCTTCTATAGTTACATGCAGTACCAAATAAATATATATATATATACACAACTGTTAAGGACCGCTACACGGTCACATAACCTTTCAGGCCTTGGGTTCCAAATTAGTCCGTACTTGGATGCATCCCAGAAACCAAGAACTAGACAGATAGTTATCAGTTTCCTCAGGTACGTAGAGAAAGCCACGGCAGGTAACAGGTGACTCTCTCTGTCAAGAGGCGCACCATACACTGAGCGTTTATTGACTTGGTATAGTTCTAATACAGGAAAGGAATGCGTCATTAGTCACAACGTTAATCTCATTGGCTTAGACAAACATTAAGAATCATGCATTGTTCAGCAATCAGCGTAGTGAGAATATATCTGTAATGTTCTTCAAATGTCTGTTTCTCCCAGCGTTATCTGGTCCCCCCCCCCTTGTATTCACTTTGTGATTCAGGTGGCTGTAGCACAGTCAGTTCCTTTGTCCAAATCTCCGAATGGACATGTGGGAGGGCTTCTTCTGATAACAACTGCGTCCAGACTTGGTTCTCATGAAAAAGAACAGAGACAAATCATTACACACTGTACCGTATCTCATGCTCTAAAGGTATTTCTGCTTTGTTTACTGTTTTACTACGCACAAGTTTTATTCGCATCTTATAATGCTCCATCTTGTATCTAGCGGCCATTTTGAGACAGATTCTTCCATATTATGAGCCTGTACCTTCTCACGTGTGTATATATATATATATGGTACTGATAACTATTATTTATAAGGTCCCAGCTAGTATGAAGCAGATCTCTTGCCTGCAGCAGAATATCTGTCCACCCGCCAGGGGCCGCTCTCAGTTATATTTCAATGTGCTGCAGACTCCTGTGCTGGAGAACAACACTCCCTTTTATATCAACCTCTCAGCTCAATCTCTGCAGTTTTCTTACCAATTGTGGTATAAAAATACTACTGAAGTGTCACCCAACTCTTCATATCAACTTGCCGTTCAGGGCTACAGGGGAGTTGGGTGGAACGACTCAATATTGCTAATTCACCCTTCCTCCCTCCCATCTGCCAGACCTCTGATGTACATGTGGCCATAGGAAGTTCTTTGTTCTGATGGTAATAAAGTTAATTAGTGACACAGGGATGCTAAATACCCCCTGCAGGTGTAGGATTGACACCATAGATATTTCTCAAAGACATCCAGGCTGCAAGACTCATAACAGTAAGAAAAACCCTAATAAGGATCATTGATTGTGCAAAGGTCCCAGCCCAATGTGAATTATATTTTCGGAATCGGGCGGATCACAAAATCATAACCGGAATTATGCCAGGCATATATTTACCCGTTCGGAGGATCTTCGGCAGAGATATGGCCGAAATGGGGAAATATGGTTTACTCATAAGTGCAACACATACACCCTTCACTTCTCTGAACAACATCAGAGAGGGCGGGGGGAGGAGGTTCAGAAAGACATTCTCAGATTTCGGAGATACACTAAGGTGTAAGGCTTTCCCTTCTGCTTCAGCGACTGCGCATGAAAAGAACATTCTGGCAAATATCCCAAATCTGGCACCTTTCGCTATTTTCTCCATGTTTTATTTTACAATACTACATGTTGTGTATGCTGGTAAACCTTATCTCCATTGTAACATCTTTTCTGGATATTCCTGTATATAGAGATATTTAGCATTGCTAGTTTTTTTTAGAATAAATCTGCAATTTGTTAGCCAAGCCTTGTCCGTTATAAACCAAACCATAACTCTGTAGGTTGTGTTCACAATTTGTAGTCCGGGTTCCAGCTTACTGGTGACATTGATAAAGCTGGTGATTGCAGCGAGCGTGTGTGGGTATGGTAGAGCACAGCAGCCGTTTGACCAGATCAGGTGGTGATTTCAGCTTTTGTTTTGCATGCGTGCAGCAGCTTGGGAAAGCTGGGTACAAATCAGCCTGCTCTCTAATCCCGCTATAGTGATCGATTGAGCCTCTGCAGTGACAAATTGGTAGCTGCGGGTGTGCTTGGATCAGTCGATCTGTGACACTAATATCCAGGGGCTCAGGGCTGAAACAAATCGTGCACACCAGGGGTGGTGTTGGGCAGGTGCATTATCACTAGAGATGAGCGAGCATGCTTGTATAAAGCAGTTACTCGAGCGAGCATCGCTCTTCTTGAGTAACTGCTTACTGGTCCAAACAGGCTCAGGGGGACGGCGGGTGTTAGCAGGGGGTAGAGAGAGAGAGAGAGAGAGAGATCTCTCACTCCCCCCCCCCCCTCTATCCCCTGCCGCCCCCAGCTCACTCCCGTCGCACCCCTGAGCCTGCTCGGACCAATAAGCAGTTACTCAAGAAGAGCGAGGCTCACTCGAGTAACTGCTTTATCCGGGCATGCTGGCGCCTCTCTAATTATAACACAATTCTGAACTTGAAAAACAATAGTTGCCCTAGACCATGTAGCAGAGCTGTGTATATAATGTGTACGGTGTAGCAGAGCTGTGTATATAATGTGTACGGTGTAGCAGAGCTGTGTATATAATGTGTACGGTGTAGTAGAGCTGTGTATATAATGTATGCTGTGTATATAATGTGTACGGTGTAGTAGCGCTGTGTATATAATGTGTACGGTGTAGCAGAGCTGTGTATATAATGTGTGCGGTGTAGTAGAGCTGTGTATATAATGTGTGCGGTGTAGTAGAGCTGTGTATATAATGTGTACGGTGTAGTAGCGCTGTGTATATAATGTGTACGGTGTAGCAGAGCTGTGTATATAATGTGTGCGGTGTAGTAGAGCTGTGTATATAATGTGTGCGGTGTAGTAGAGCTGTGTATATAATGTGTACGGTGTAGTAGAGCTGTGTATATAATGTGTACGGTGTAGTACAGCTGTGTATATAATGTGTATGGTGTAGCAGAGCTGTGTATATAATGTGTACGGTGTAGCAGAGCTGTGTATATAATGTGTACGTTGTAGCAGAGCTGTGTATATAATGTGTACGGTGTAGCAGAGCTGTGTATATAATGTATACGGTGTAGTAGAGCTGTGTATATAATGTGTACGGTGTAGTAGAGCGGTGTATATAATGTGTACGGTGTGGTAGAGCGGTGTATATAATGTGTACGGTGTAGTAGAGCTGTGTATATAATGTGTACGGTGTAGTAGAGCTGTGTATATAATGTGTACGGTGTAGGAGAGCTGTGTGTATAATGTGTACGGTGTAGGAGAGCTGTGTATATAATGTGTACGGTGTAGCGGAGCTGTGTATATAATGTGTACGGTGTAGCAGAGCTGTGTATATAATGTGTACGGTGTAGTAGAGCTGTGTATATAATGTGTACGGTGTAGTAGAGCCGTGTATATAATGTGTACGGTGTAGTAGAGCCGTGTATATAATGTGTACGGTGTAGTAGAGCCGTGTATATAATGTGTACGGTGTAGTAGAGCGGTGTATATAATGTGTACGGTGTAGTAGAGCCGTGTATATAATGTGTACGGTGTAGCAGAGCTGTGTATATAATGTGTACGGTGTAGTAGAGCTGTGTATATAATGTGTACGGTGTAGTAGAGCTGTGTATATAATGTGTACGGTGTAGCAGAGCTGTGTATATAATGTGTACGGAGTAGCAGAGCTGTGTATATAATGTATATGGTGTAGCAGAGCTGTGTGTGTAATGTGTAGTCCGGTAAGTTGTATACAGCAGGTCGCAGAGGGTTTTCCCCTCATGAAGGGTCACTTCTCTGTTAGTAACTCATAAAGCGCTCAGCAGAGTCCTGTGTTCACTGATCACCCTTAGGTCATGTGACCCATGACTCCTCCCACACAGGTGACTGATCACATGACGGTGACATCATCACAGGTCCTGGAAGCTGCTGTGGGCTCTGCAGGTGGAGGTCTGTGTGTCCCTCACGGTAGGTCATTATTAACCCTTCACTCCCTGTGTGAGATAAGTTCCCATAGGCACCACATGATTGCAGGGTGACCAATAGGGTGACAGATGGAGCCTCTCCCTCTTTTATCTGCCACGGTCCATAAAGCACAGCATCCAAAGTGTTAAATGACTGGGATCTGAGTTCTTGCTGATCTCGGCCATTAGTATGGGGGGTCATCTGTACAATACAGCTTCCAGCCAGAAGGGACGGTGCGGGAATAGTTACTGGGAGCGACCATTACTACTGGGAACAACATGGCGGCTTACAGGAGCTATATAGCTTCCCGGGGCCTACTATTAGAGCGCAGGGGGGAGTGGGACGTACTATTATGGTGCAGGGTGGAGCGGTACATACTATTATGGGGCAGGGTGGAGCGGTACATACTATTATGGGGCAGGGGGAGCGGTACATACTATTATGGTGCAGGGTGGAGCGGTACATATTATTATGGGGCACGGTGGACCGGTACATACTATTATGGGGCAGGGTGGAGGGGTACATACTATTATGGGGCAGGGTGGAGCGGTACATACTATTATGGGGCAGGGTGGAGCGGGACATACTATTATGGGGCAGGGTGGAGCGGGACATACTATTAAGGGGCAGGGTGGAGCGGGACATACTATTATGGGGCAGGGTGGAGCGGGACATACTATTATGGGGCAGGGTGGAGCGGGACATACTATTATGGGGCAGGGTGGAGCGGGACATACTATTATGGGGCAGGGTGGAGCGGGACATACTATTATGGGGCAGGGTGGAGCGGGACATACTATTATGGGGCAGGGTGGAGCGGGACATACTATTATGGGGCAGGGTGGAGCGGGACATACTATTATGGGGCAGGGTGGAGCGGGACATACTATTATGGGGCAGGGTGGAGCGGGACATACTATTATGGGGCAGGGTGGAGCGGGACATACTATTATGGGGCAGGGTGGAGCGGGACATACTATTATGGGGCAGGGTGGAGCGGGACATACTATTATGGCGCAGGGTGGAGCGGTACATACTATTATGGCGCAGGGTGGAGCGGTACATACTATTATGGGGCAGGGTGGAGGGGTACGTACTATTATGGGGCAGGGTGGAGCGGTACGTACTATTATGGGGCAGGGTGGAGCGGTACGTACTATTATGCGGCAGGGTGGAGCGGTACATACTATTATGGGGCAGGGTGGAGCGGTACATACTATTATGGGGCAGGGTGGAGCGGTACATACTATTATGGGGCAGGGTGGAGGGGTACATACTATTATGGGGCAGGGTGGAGGGGTACATACTATTATGGGGCAGGGTGGAGGGGTACATACTATTATGGGGCAGGGTGGAGCGGTACATACTATTATGCGGCAGGGTGGAGCGGTACATACTATTATGGGGCAGGGTGGAGCGGTACATACTATTATGGGGCAGGGTGGAGGGGTACATACTATTATGGGGCAGGGTGGAGGGGTACATACTATTATGGTGCAGAGTGGAGCGGTACATACTGTTATGGGGCAGGGTGGAGCGGTACATACTATTATGGGGCAGGGTGGAGCAGATAATACTATTATGGCGCAGGGTGGAGCGGCACATACTATTATGGCGCAGGGTGGAGCGGCACATACTATTATGGGGCAGGGTGGAGCGGCACATACTATTATGGGGCAGGCTGGAGCTGCACATACTATTATGGGGCAGGGTGGAGCGGTACATACTATTATGGGGCAGGGTGGAGCGGTACATACTATTATGGGGCAGGGTGGAGCGGTACATACTATTATTGGGCAGGGTGGAGCGGTGCATACTATTATGGCGCAGGATGGAGCGGTACTTACTATTATGGGGCAGGGTGGAGCGGTACTTACTATTATGGCGCAGGGTGGAGCGGTACATACTATTATGGGACAGAGTGGAGCCGTACATACTATTATGGGACAGAGTGGAAGGGAACATACTATTATGGGACAGGGTGGAGGGGAACATACTATTATGGGGCAGGGTGGAGCCGTACATACTATTATGGCGCAGGGTGGAGCCGTACATACTATTATGGGACAGGGTGGAGGGGAACATACTATTATGGCGCAGGGTGGAGCCGTACATACTATTATGGGACAGAGTGGAGCCGTACATACTATTATGGGGCAGGATGGAGCGGTACTTACTATTATGGCGCAGGGTGGAGCGGTACATACTATTATGGGGCTGGGTGGAGCGGTACATACTATTATGGGGCAGGGTGGAGCCGTACGTACTATTATGGGGCTGGGTGGAGCGGTACGTACTATTATGGGGCTGGGTGGAGCGGTACGTACTATTATGGGGCAGGGTGGATGGGTACGTACTATTATGGGGCAGGGTGGAGGGGTACGTACTATTATGGGGCAGGGTGGAGGGGTACGTACTATTATGGGGCAGGGTGGAGGGGTACATACTGTTATGGGGCAGGATGGAGGGGTACGTACTATTATGGGGCAGGGTGGAGGGGTACGTACTATTATGGGGCAGGGTGGAGCGGTACGTACTGTTATGGGGCAGGGTGGAGCGGTACATACTATTATGGGGCAGGGTGGAGCGGTACATACTATTATGGGGCAGGGTGGAGCGGTACATACTATTATGGGGCAGGGTGGAGCGGTACATACTATTATGGGGCAGGGTGGAGCGGTACATACTATTATGGGGCAGGGTGGAGCCGTACATACTATTATGGGGCAGGGTGGAGCGGTACATACTATTATGGGGCAGGGTGGAGCCGTACATACTATTATGGGGCAGGGTGGAGCCGTACATACTATTATGGGGCAGGGTGGAGCCGTACATACTATTATGGGGCAGGGTGGAGCCGTACATACTATTATGGGGCAGGGTGGAGCGGTACATACTATTATGGGGCAGGGTGGAGGGGTACATACTATTATGGGGCAGGGTGGAGGGGTACATACTATTATGGGGCAGGGTGGAGGGGTACATACTATTATGGGGCAGGGTGGAGGGGCACATACTGTTATGGGGCAGGATGGCTAACGTCTCAGTTTTCCCTTATCTTGAGGTCTTGATTTCCCATTCTCACATTGGCTCTTCTGCTTCTTTTTCAGGTTTTTTCAATATATGAACATCTTTAGATATCTTCTATAAAAAAGAATTTTCCTGATTCACTCATCAGGGATGAAAGAAGACACAAACATGATGGCCGAGAGTGTATTAATTCTCACCCGGGAAATAATCTTCCAGTTTACTGGAGAGGTGAGAGATTCTGCAATATCACATTACTTCATTCTTATCTATGGTAATAACAGATGATGTCACTGGAGAGGTGAGAGATTCTGATGATGTCACATTACATCATTCTTATCTATGGTAATAACAGATGATGTAACTCTAGAGGTGATGGACTCTGGAAATGTCTGCAGTGATATTTATTACTGTCTCCCCATAAACAGGATTACACAGTAGTGAAGAAGACCTCTAGTGATGACTGTCGGACCCCTGTGTATGATGGATGGGGGAGAACCCCGAGTCCAATCATGGGGCCCCCACCTCACCCCCTGATACATGAGGACATCAATGTACAGAAGATTCTAGAACTCACCAACAAAATGATTGAGCTGCTGACTGGAGAGGTGACGCTGCAGGGAATGCTGGGACATTATACAGTAACAGCACTGGAGGCTTCTGGGTAATGACTGTATATTGTGTTGTCAGGTTCCTATAAGGTGTCAGGATGTCGCTGTCTATTTCTCCATGGAGGAGTGGGAGTATTTAAAGGGACACAAGGATCTGTACAAGGAGGCCATGATGGAGACCCGCCAGCCGCTCCCATCACCAGGTAATAGACAGGACTAAATACACGGGGACTTTATTATCTATATGTAAAGAATGACTTCAGTGTCTGTCTGTGTTTCCTGCAGTTCCATCCAGTAAGAGAAGCCCACCAGAGAGATGTCCCTGTCCTCTTCTTCTACAGGACCATCAGGTAGATGGAGATGTCCCTCTGATTTGTAGGCTGTGAAGCTCTTGTCTTCAGTCTTATTAGATGTCACACGACTTCTCCAACCGTCTGCTGACTTTTAAAATATTTGTCTCACAGCTTTTGTATCAGGATGAAGATCTGACTAATATTGATGATACAGTAACAATTGTGACAGTCAAACAGGAGTTTCAAGAGGAGATTCCTACAGGTAATCGCCCAGGTGAGTAGTAACCACTAAATACCGTTGTCTAGCGTTGAAATAAACCATTGCTGTCGTGCACACGTCCCCACAAAGGGTTCAACGCCGCCGTGAAGCTTATGCAGCTTACATAATACAGCGACAAGCCACGATGTCACCGCAGCCACCATGTGAAGTTCGAAAAACACATGCAGCTCTAATGCAAAAGCAATGTAACAGAGTTGTGTGTGTGACATGCATGTAACAGAGCTGTGTGTGTGTGTGATATGTCATGCGAAAATGACATCTGACAGAAAAAAGAGAAAGGATCACATGATCTCAGGGTACCCATAGTACCTTGCAAACAGCTCTCCCAGCCAATCAGGAGGCAATATAGGGCTGAGGTCAGAGCCACTAGAAAAGGATCACCCAAATTGAATGAAAAGCTTGGTTGTTTGGAGAAACCGTGTCTTGATTCATTCAAATAACGTACCATAAAAGACAGGACTTCAGAAAGACCGTGTATCAAACCCACACGGGTTCTTGATCACCTTAATAGACACGCCATACACTTCCTTCTTAAATAAAAATTTACATAAATTAAAAACAATGAACACCTGATAGTTAACCCTTGGAGCGCTTCCTAACTATATCAATAGGAAAAAAAACCTTATAATAACATTAATGGGGGTTTAAAGCTTGTTATCATTCTAATGCAGAAATATGATATATAACACCATATGAAGAAGAATATATTTTACTATACTTATCAATACACATTTAATATTATGCACATAAATACAAACACATTTGTTTCTTCAGTTTAGTTTATGCTTATACTATTATCGATATTGACACTAAATATTTTAATTTATTTATATTAATTCAGTTCATATGGTTGGCATCAATTTAATACTACAGCGAGCCTAGATAGTATATTGTGAGCACTGCAGTCTGATTTCCTTATTTAATAGGCAACTACAGAAGTGAATGTGTGCTGAAGACAGTAGAATTACATGAACTAGTGTGGAATAATCAAATTATTAGAGATTAGCGAGCATGCTCGTCCGAACCGGGTAAGCTCTGCCTTGGTTGTAGCTCCCCTGCACTATATCTCCCTTGCATCTCACTAGCAGAGGCAGGTTACAGCCTACCAACACAGCACCATGTCCGACTCCAAAACCCAAGAGTCTGGACTGGGACCAGCCAGGGCAACGCTCTACGCTAGCTCTTTCTGTAATACAAAATTTGCATGCGGACAGGTTGAGCCATGTTGTGATCACTGTATTCTTCCAAGGCAGGCGCCCGTACAACCTAATACAGACTCCCCGCCCATCCAGCCCTCACTCTTGGCCGAACAAGAGTGGGCCCGCAGCTTCAAACTTTACCCTCACTTCCAGCGCTATTTTGGACAGGCTGGACTGAGTGTCTGTCCCTGCCCCAGATGTGTCCGGTGGAGATGACACTGTCAGGAGAGATCCCTCTCGCGCTAGGCCGCGGAAGCGTGTTAGACGATCTGGCTCACGGGACTCCTCCAGGTCTCCGACATCGCTGATCCGTGCAGATTTTCCTGGAGCTGCCTCTCTGCTCTCCTCCAGAGAGAACAGCTGCGCAGAGGAGGAACTATCAGAGCCCCCTTCGGACCCTGATATTGAGATTGAGCAGCTGCCTAGCCTCTCAGATATGGTAGACAGCCTGATAGTAGCAGTGAGGGACACCTTTCAGCTGCCTGAACAGCCACCCTCCACACCTACGCCATGCCTTTCCTTCCGGCCGCCTAGACTGTCCCCAAGGACTTTTCTGCCACTTGACGATTTTGAGGCGGTTTTGGCCAAAGAATGGAAGTTTGCGGACAGACGTTTTGTCAAACTGAAACGCCTGGATGTTTTGTATCCCTTTCCGGAGCAACTGGTTAAAAAATGGACATCACCGCCGCCCAGCGATCCACCGGTTTCTCGCTTGGTGAAACACACAACTCTCCCTATGCTGGATGCCTCATCCCTACGGGATACTGGCGATAGGAAGATAGACTCCCTAGAAAGATTATCCTTTGAGGCAGTGGCATCAGCACTTAGGCTGATGTTCGCCTCTACCTGGGTGAGCAGGGCCATCACTGATTGAGCATAACAGCTGCGCAGAGGCATTCTAGCGGGTGCATCAAAGAATGAACTGGTGGAGATCGCGCACCAGATAAGGCAGGCAGGAAGATTAATCTGCGAAGCTTCCTTGGATGCTGCTAGACTCATGGCTTGGGCTTCTGCTGCGTCGGTAGCCACACATCAAACCTTGTGGTTGAAGTCTTGGGACGCGGATGCATCGTCTAAGGGTTCTCTGACTAACATTCCCTTTGTAGGCCTGTGGCTCTTTGGAGCCAGGTTGGACAAGATTATTTCGGAAGCCATGGGGGAAAAGAGTTCGCACCTGCCGCAGAACCGCTGTAGACAACAGACGGCCCCGCGACTAACCAGTTTCCAATTTCGATCTTTTTGTCGGAATAGTCCCCGCAGATCGGAGAATAAGAGGAACACCCAGGAGCAGGACCAGAAGAGAAAACCGTCATTCAAGACTAGGCCGGCGTGGCGCACAAGGGCTCAGCCCGCCAAGACCACTCGCACTAAGTCGTCCGCATGAAGGCCAGCCCCCACCCACTGCGACCAGGGTGGGAGGACGACTTTCAGCAGGGTTTGCCTGGCACAGGGCTCTGACGCCTGGGTACGGGAAGTTATTTCAGAGGGCTACGTGATAGAGTTCACAAACCATCCACCCGACCATTTCTTCAGCTCCAGGATACCAAGATCATCAGAAAAAGCCACTGCACTTTTACAAGCAGTCCACAAGCTAGTGGCTCAAGGAGTTATAGTGCAAGTTCCTTCTTCGCAGCGGTTCACAGGTTTTTATTCAAACCTATTCGTTGTCCCGAAGAAGGACAGTTCCGTCAGGCCGTTCCTGGACCTAAAGAGGCTGAACCACTACGTGAAGGTGCGTCGACTTCGCATGGAATCAATACGGGCAGTAATCGCATCGATGGAACCGGGGAAGTTCTTGTCATCAATCGACATCAAGGATGCGTACCTTCACATCCCCATCCATCCGGCACACCAGAGATTCCTTCGGTTCCCGGTTCAAGCCGAACACTTTCAATTTACAGCTCTGCCATTCGGCCTGGCGACAGCACCTAGGCTTTTTACAAAGATTCTGGCAGCAGTGATGTCCCTCCTCCATTCCAGGGGAATAGTCGCAATTCCATATCTGGATGACATGATGGAGGCCCCGATGGGGCAGGCCAACATAGAGAGTCTTCACATTACGATGGACGCACTAACCAGGTTCGGCTGGATCATCAACCGACAGAAGTCATCGCTCCCACCATCGCAGAGCATGAAATTCATAGGGCTTTGCTTCAACATGGCCCAGAATGAGGCATTGCTTCCAGCAACAAAACAACTTCTTCTCCAGAAGCAGGTTCGCTCCTTGAGCACACATCGCTCAGTGACGATCCGCCACTGTATGAGGGTGCTGGGACTGATGGTATCGGCTTTCAAGGCAGTCCCATTCACTCAGTTCCACTCCCGACCTTCGATGGGCTATCTTGTCGAGACAGGGCACTGTAGAAACGGCACTCCCTACATTGGTGTCTGGACTCACCCCAGATCTATCGCAGCCGATCTTTTCTACCCCTCAAGTGGCAGATTCTTATCACAGATGCCTGCCTCTCCGGCTGGGAGGGTACCCTACAGAACCTGGTGGCCCAGGGAACCTGGACCAGTCAGGAAGTCTTACTGTCAATCAACGTACTGGAACTTCGGGCCATATTCCGGTCACTGCAACATTTCTCTCTCCATCTGATGGGTCACCCAGTCTGGGTCCAGACTGACAATGCGACGGCTGTTGCGCATGTAAATCATTAGGACGGAACCTGCAGCAGAAGGATCTTGGCTTGGGCCGAAGAACATGTTCCCGCACTGTCGGCAGTACATATCCCTGGGGTAGACAATTGGATAGCCAATTATCTTAGCAGAAAAATGGTCGATCCAGGCGAGTGGGAACTACACCCCTAAGTCTTTCAAGAGATTTGCAAGCGGTGGGGACAGCCCGATGTCGATCTAATGGCATCCAGATTCAACCGCAAGCTTCCGACCTTCGTGACCAGGTCGAAGGACCCCAGAGCACGAGCCGTGGACAACCTGGTGACTCCGTGGACAGAGTTCCAGTTTTCTTATGTGTTCCCACACTTCCCAATTATTCCCAGAATACTCAAGAGAATCAGGAGGAAAGGACTTCCGGTAATTCTCATAGCTCCGGACTAACCTCGACGGACGTGGTACGCAGAACTTGTCGACCTAGTGGAAGACGCACCATGGTGGCTTCCTCTGCGGGAGGACCTTCTCTTACAGGGACCCTCTTCCACCACAGTTTATCCACGCTACATTTGACGGCATGGCCATTGAAGCCGCGGTCTTGAGAGCTCGGGGATTTTCGGAACTTCTCAACAGGTGGGAGCTGAATATAGTCAATTTGCAATCTCTGAAATGAGTAGAGTGGTCTAGGTAAGTGTTATATGGCCCCCTTACTTCTGTCCTGACTCGCATATGGCAAAGACCATGCAAAACTGGACAAATGATGCAGCAGCTACAGAGAACCCAGGTGTCACCCGTTCTCGTTCAGCGCCGACGTCATTGCTGCTTTTGATAGGTGCGTCTTTCTGTGTACCAGTTGGACCATCATGGGGCACAGGGACTGTTGTAGGCAAGTTCTGCTGACTGTTCGCCATACGCCGTCCTGTTTTGTTGCTCCCATCTTTAGCCCGTTTTTGGTTTTCTTCCTTGCTGGCTTGTAACTGTAAAGTCCTTAGCATATCAATGTCCAAAGTTTTTATCACTGACTTCTGCAGTCAGTATTTTCTTCTTCTTTTTGTTCTCCACTTCGTCAGGTAGAAGTAGGGCCTTCATGAGACTCTGCACTGCTGCACCATTCTTTTTTTTTAAACTCGTTTTATTGAAAATTAAGTAGCATAAGAAACATACAGTCATAGACAGGTGCAGCACATAAATAGTACATAACCTTGTATAGTTAGATTGGTAGGGAGGTTCAGTCACCCTGATACATCAAAAATAACGATTTAATGCTTTCAAGTCAGATCAGATAAGCAGACCAAATCCCAGAGGCCACAGGTCCCGCTCCAGAACATGTATCCACTAGTGAGCACGTCTGAGCTCCAGAATAGATGAAGTCATTAATTGTGGTGAATATAACGTGAGGGGGGAATCACACCACAGACCCCACACTTTATCAAATTTCTCAGGACACTTCCGTCCCTTGTAGACTATATAATTATATGGCGCCACTGAATTGACTAGCTTCCTCCACATTGCAATCGTTTTTCTAGCAAGGAACAAAGATTCCCGCAGAAAAAATCTTTTTATGGTGTTGCCAGCTTTCTTCATCTAATATTCCAAATAGACAAATCTCTGTGCTCGGTGGAACAGGGACTTCCACAAGTTCAGACAGGAAACCTGTGACCTCCCCCCAGAAACTTTCAATAACAGGACACTCCCACATCATATGCCAAAAATCAGAATATTTGCAGGAACACCTAATGCAGTTTGTAGACTGTATTCTGCCCATTTTGTGCAATCTTGCTGGAGTGAGATAGCACTGATACACTATATACAGCTGGATCATTTTATTATTGGCTGCTGGGGATACATATAGAGGAGATTCCAAAAGCTCTTGGAACGTATCATCTGTAAGAGTCGGTATCAGTGTCCTCCATTTTACTAGGGCAGAGGGTATATCTTGAGAGGCTCGTATTGAGATAAGGTGGGAGTACAGTGCCGATATGAGTCCCTGAGGGCCCTGGGAGCAAAGGATGCCTATTAAGGGGTAATGAGAAATAGCAGGTCTGGGCGGTGGGAACTGCGCCTGCAAAGCGTGTCTGATCTGGAGAAATCTATAGAAATGGGAGCGGGGTAGCTCGTATTTGTTCTGTAATTGCTCAAATGAAGACAGGGTGTTCTGTGGATAGAGGTCTGCCAGGGTCCGGATGCCATATTGTTCCCAAACCTGGGCATCTTCCAATCGGAGCACTTCCGGAAGCCCAGGATTATACCAGAGGGGAGTGTTAGCTATTATGTCCATGAACCGGCTAATTGACTTGGCATGCCGCCAGACCTGAGAGGCTAACCTATTAACTGGTAACATTTTGCCTGTTAGAATAGAAGGAGATTCCAGCAAGGGCCACAATCTAGGGATTTTTAGGTAATGTGCTAGATGCGCCTCAGAGTTGGGGAGAGGGTCATCACTCAGCCAGCTCTCAAGTGAATTAGCTGACTGGCCACATAGTAGAGGAACAGATCTGGCAAGGCAGCACCCGCATCTTGCTTCGGCCTTTGAAGCGTCGAGATTCGTAATTTGGGGCAGGAGTTTCCCCATATAAAGGAAGACATCAAGGACTGCATGGATTTAAAGAAGCGGGTCGGGATATGTACCGACACATGCTGCATTATGTATAAGCACTTTGGTAATACTATTAGTTTGATAAGGTTAATGCGCCTCGCCACTGAAAGTGGCAAGGAGCCCCATATTTTAAACTTGGACCTGAATAGATCTATAAGGCCGTATACATTTAGCTCTAGAGACCTTCCCACATCATTGGTTATCTGTAACCCCAGGTATTTAAACTGATTGGAGATCTGGAGGCCGCAGAGTGAGTCGATATCTGCCAAACGGCTTCCCCCGGAAACAGGCATCAGGGCTGATTTAGTCCAGTTGATTTGAAGGCCTGAAAAGTCACCAAATATATTAATGAGATTTATTACGTGGGGGAGGGTTGACTCAGGGTCCGCCAAGAAAAGCAAGAGATCATCGGCGTATAAAGCCACCCGGTCTTCCCTGTCTCCTACTGCGACACCCCTGTATAGCTGGGTTTCTCGTAGCAACATAGCTAGCGCTTCAATGGCCAGAGCAAGTAGTATGGGGGATAGGGGACACCCCTGTCTAGTTCCTCTATGTAATTGGAAATAGGGAGAGCAGGACCCATTAATGGAAATAGCTGCTAGGGGGGATTTGTACAGAAGAGTGATCCAACGAATGAAGGTCTCACCGAAACCGAATCTCTGTAAAACCTGAAAAAGAAGCGGCCATTCAATTGAATCGAATGCCTTTGCAGCATCTAAGTAGGCCAAGGCCCAGTCCCCTCCTCCGGCTGCCCCCACCTGCGTCACCACCTGGGCCCTCCGTAAGTTGTCTCTGGTGGACTTCCCAGGCATAAACCGCGTTTGATCCGGGTGGATTAAGTCCAGTATTATGGTATTGAGACGATTAGCCAGCATTTTAGTCAGAAGTTTGTAATCAGTATTAAGTAGGGAAATCAGCCTGTAAGAACCACAGTCTAGGGGATCTTTATCCGGCTTTAGAATAAGTACTATTGTTGCTTTGTGGAAGGATGGAGGGAGATCTCCCTTCTCATAGGCTGCATTATATGTAGCAAGTAATGTAGGGAGCAGTATGTCTTGGTATTTGGCATACACCTCGATTGGGATGCCATCAGGGCCTGGCGATCTGCCACTGGACATGCCCGAAAGCGCTTCTGTTAATTCGGTCAGAGTAAAGGGCGCATCTATAAATGCTTGTTGGTCCTGTGTGAGTGTCGGGAATGTAGGTTTATTTAGAAAATCGTTCAGGGTGTCCTGAGAATGGTGGAATTTGGTATTGTACAACTCAGTGTAGAACTGTTGAAACCGCATCCATAAGAACGTCTCCTGAATCAGATTTGCCGCTGCACCATTCTTAATTGGCTGTCCTACTGAGGTAAGAAACTGTCTGGCCTTCCATATTGGGCCATAATCATGAGCTATGCCAAATGCATTCCGGGAATCGGTGTAAATGTTTGCCGTCTTACCTTCTGCCACTGTACTCACCTCAGTGAGGGCCTTCAGTTCCGCTTCTTGCACTAAGACATGCGGAGGAAGAGCTTCTGTTTTTAGGACATCTTGTTGTGAGACCTCTGTATATCCGGTTTGGAGTCATCAATCCTCACCCTGATACCATCTACAAAAGAAAACTCAAAATATGCATTAACAGTGGGTTCCAATAACTGGCTTTTTTTTTTTTTGCATCAATGCTAGACAATCATGCAATCTTTTTGCAAAAAATTTAAAAATAGCTGATTTGCAATACCTAGATCACCTATGCCTCCCCCTCCCCCATTTGAACCGGGATACTCGATTAAAAGAAGAGTAGCCGGGTTCAATGTAGTCAATATTGGAAAAAAATATTAGGGGGGCATGAAAAGAGCACAGTGTAGCTGGATCTGACAGACCAGAGATAAGTGCTTGGGTTGCACTTGCGTGAGTATGCTCTGGACGTCATGAGGGGTGAGGACCACTAGGGGGTAGTCCAATACCAACTCAGAAGGTTTGTCAACCATTGCCTGTACTGCTGCAACTGCACAAATACATGAGGGAGCTCCTCGAGCCACTGGATCCAGCCTCATGGAGTAGTATCCAAGTGGCCGTGGTTGTCCTCCGTGCTTTTGTGTCAATACTGTCGTCACATGGCCAGAAAGATCAGTAAAGAAAAGAATAAAGGGTAAAGTGTAGTTGGGAATACCCAAGGCTTCAGAGCTGCTTCAGGGGTGAGAGAAAAGAATGATTGAAAAACAGTCATAGAGTGGTTGCATAAGAGAAGAAACAGAGTGGATCCATGGGCGGCAGTATGAAACAAGGCCCAGAAAGGTGCAGAGTTTGGCAACGGATGTAGGTACGGGTATGGCCTGGACAGCAGCCTTTTGTTCCTCTGTTGATCCAGGAGAACAACCTTTCTTTCAGAACTGGAGTTTATCTTTGGAGGCCTTACAGCCATTTTCAGTGAAATTGTGGCCTATTGGCAGGCTTCCAAAATCATCAGCACACAGCACCTGTTGGCACCAGCCATGTGCCCACAACTAGTATCAGCAGCCATGTGCCCATTACTAGTATTAACAACCATGTGCCAAAGCCTAGCACTAGTAGCAGCAGCCATGTGCCCACCACTAGTAGCAGCAGCCATGTGTCTTATAGTAGAAGCAGCATCAGCAAGTCGGGGTTGTCCAACTACTCCAGTGGGCGTCTTATTGTGGAGCATATGGCCATTGTGACCTGGTTGGCTCTCGGTCAATTCAGGAGAAATTCATCTAGTAGTTCTCCTCCCCTGTCCCATCAGTTATCCATACTGGCATCTATTGCCAACAAACAACACTATGTGTCCAGTTATCTAGTTGTCATCGGCTGAACTCACAGCTGCCCAAGCTGTTGCATCCCATAGCTCCTGGGCTGAATATACGCTTCTGTGCTATGTTCTAATATATATTTAAACGTTAGACATCTTATAATTGTTCCTTAGACACTGCTGACTGTTGTAATACATATATATTTCATGAATCTTGTATATTATATGTAATGACATCTCTGTATTTTAGCTTGTGATTGGACATTTGATGATACTATAAGATCTTTGAGACTAGCTGATATACCCGGCTTTACCCAAGTTAATTTGGTACAGGGGTTCACCTGTTGTTCGCACTGAAAATTTTATGAAGTTATGGTTACTTCAGAGGAACCGAGGATAAAAATGTGTATACACATAGAGGATAGTTAGTTTCTCCTCAGACTGCATGTACTGATGTCCCTCTGCAGAATGTGCCGCCCTTCCCACTCTCCTCACTTTGTAGCCTTAACGGTAACATCCTTTTTATTCAGATTTACCCTCAGACTGGAGGTTGCAGCCCCTTCTTAGCCTTAAAGGCATGCTCCATCCTTACAGTACATGGCCACTTCCTTATCTTATTTACAGTCTTTCAGTATATGCGCACAGAGAGGTCAGTTAGATTCTCCTCAGTATAGACACATATTGGTGATGTATATTCTCCTTAGTATACAAATAATTTCTCTAGGCTTTATGGTTTCTGAGAAAAGAACCATCTCATGTATTGTGGATTTTCAGTTTTTCTCACACAGAATATAATTTTGATGTTGCGACCCTTCTCCATTTTAGGACATGAAGAATGGTCATGGCAAATATCACAATTGTGCGGTACAGATGTGTGCTATTAGTTACATTACATAGGTGGTCACTTACTTTCCGCATAGAATTGAATAATTAAGTTGTGACCCCCTTTACTTTTCCTATTTATTTTTTTGTTAAATCAATTTTTATTAGATTTTTTTAAACATACAAGGTATGGAAATGCATCATCACAAATGGGATGAAGATAATACAGCAGTCTTTTTACCCCAGTAACCCTGGCTCTGAGATGACTGCGTTCAATAAAGACAATAACGAGAGGTCAGGGAACTGGAGAATAATGCGCGCCCACTGCCCGAGTGGTCCCTATGGGTCCCCGGGAACCGGAGGACCACATGAACCTGTTTTACAACACTTAGCAGGAAAAGGGGGCGGGAAGGCGGGGAAGGGGAGAAGAGGGTGGGGGGGTTTGTGGTAACTGCACCTACTATTGGGAGATAACGTCTAGGAGCCTCAACTCACGCCGGGGATGCCACGTTATAATGAATTTGTCATGTGTGTTGTTCTGCCAGCTCGCCAGTTCTTCAAGATTGTAGATCCAATCTACCTTCTCTTTCCAGTGTGAAAGTTGGGTGGATGCTTCAGCCTTCCAAGACAGCGGGATCAAGGCTTTGGCCGCATCTATCAGATGGGCCACCAGTCTGTCTCTCCGCGGATGAAACGCCTGGGAGGGTCTCCACAAGAAGACCATCTCCGGCGTTAGGACAAAGTTTTGTTTAATTTTGCACAACACCTCGCTCACTCCCCTCCAGAAGGTCTCAAGTCCCTTGCAGGACCACCATATATGCAGGTAGGACCCCACTTCGGCGTCACACCTCCAACATCTGCTATGTGGCGCCAACTTGTATGCAGCCAACCACTGTGGTGTTTTGTACCAGCGTACGAGTAATTTATAATGGGATTCTTGGGCAAGGATACATGGAGAAAGGCCGCAGGAGGTGGACAAAATTAGTTTGATGTCTGATGGCGACAACAAAATGCCCAGTTCCCTTTCCCATGAGGTAAGAAATGCTGGTTTGATTGTAGTGTGCGGGACGATAAAATGGCAGCGGAGCTGCGAGATTCTTCTTGCCCTGGGGTTGGGATCAATTAAGGCGCGTTCAAATGAGGTTTTGGGCCTGGTAGATGTATAGGTCTCAAGAAAGTCCTCCATAACCTTTGTTACCGTGGCTTTCACCAAAAAGGAGGGGGACCAATCCGACTGAAATGTTTGTAGAATATCTACGGCCGGCAGGTGAGCCAGCGCCTGAAGGTCCCCTACCGTAAGGTGGTTAAATTTTTTTCCAGACCGAGGTGGTGGTGGGATCCTCTGGTAACTTCAGGTAATTGTGTATTAAATTTAGTGGGGCCACCAGAGAGGGCTCTGGTGTCAGCGTCTCCTTCAGTTTATTCCACACTTCACACCGGCCTTTCAGAAGAGGAGAGAACCCCTTTGCAAGGTATCTTTTCCTCTCTGGAAACCATAGGTCCCTCTGAGAACCACTGTAGGTGTGGGCCAATGCCAGGTTAGGGAGAATCTTGTCTCCTGCCGGGCACGTCAGGTCCATCCAGTAATTCAACCGGGCTGCACGATAATAGTCCAAAATATTTGGGAGACTTATCCCCCCCCTCCGATCTCCTTTTGATCATTAGGCTATATGCTAATCTGGGTCTTCTTTGCCTCCATACGTAGGCAGCAAAGACCGTGCGAATCGTTTTAAAAAAGCTGGGAGGCAAATAGATCGGTAACATTCTAATCTTGTAAAGGATAATCGGAAGGATATAGGATTTAAGGATATTACGTCTACCAAACCAAGATATGCAGGGTAGATCATAGTCTTTTACAAGCTTTCTAACTTGGTCTAGCAGTGGGACGAAATTGGTTGCATAGATATCCTCTATTTTTTGTGGGATTTTGACTCCCAAATAGTCCATGACTGTCTCCGACCACACGAACGGTGAGGAGCTAGCTAGGTTTTTGCCGTCTGTGTATGGGACCGAGACATTCAGGACCGTAGACTTGTCGAAGTTAATTTTAAAATTTGATAATTCACCATAGGCATTCAGCGTTTCGACCAGTCTGCGGAGACCCCCCTCGGGATTAGTGATAATAAAGACGATGTCGTCCGCAAAAGCCGCGGAGGACAAATGGGAGTTTCCAACAGTTAGACCTTCTATACTTGGATCCTGTCTGATCTGTACTAAGGGGGGCTCCAGAGCCAAGATGAATAGAGAGGGCGACAGTGGGCACCCTTGACGCGTGCCATTGTTAATTTCGAAGGGGGGGGACAGAGTGTTGTTAACCTTAATTCTGGCATGTGGAGCGGCGTACAGAGAAAAGATAGCTGCCACAAAACTGACTGGGATGTTGTAATTTAGTAGAGTAGTTTTCATATACTGCCAATTGACCCGGTCAAAGGCTTTCTCAGCGTCGGTTCCAACAAATACCAGGGGAATATTCTGTGACTGCGCATATCGGGATGCATGTAGGAGTCTCCTACAGTTGTCCTTGCCCTCCCTTCTTTTACTTTTCCTATTTATGACCTAAAGAATGGTCGTGTTAAATTTGGAAGTTTGTATGAAATCGGGAAGTTAGAGAATTAAGTTAGATACATAACATATGGGGCCACTTACTTTTGCACTTAAAATTTAATAATAAAGTTGTGACCCCTTTACTTTTCCTATTTAGTACCTAAAGAATGCTCCTGCCAAATTTTACATTTTTACGACATCGGGAAGTTAGAGAATTGGTGGCAAGTGAGTCAGTGAGGGCTTTTGCATATTTATAATGCCCTTACCATTGTGGCCAGTGATTGGATGTAGTGATCATGGGAAGGTCTGACATCCTAAAACATGGAGGAACTGTCCTGACAAGATATTCATCTCATGTTCCAATTCATGCAAATAAAGAGAAGAGAAAATCTGCACTTTATTATCTCCCCAACTGTTTCTCCTCCGTACCTCCTGTAATTTTATATTGTTATGTTAGCTTTTTCTGGTTTTAATATTGGTTCATATTTCTTTTCAGGTGTATACACCTTTGGATCAAGGCTGGAGAGGGACAGGAACAAGATGACAAGGAGAATGATAAATCTAACCCTAGAGATACTCTTCCAGCTTACTGGAGAGGTGAGAAATTCTGATGATATCACATTACATCATTCTTATCTATAGTAATAACGGATGATGTCACTTGAGAGGTGATGGACTCTGGAAATTATTGTAATGATATTTATTATTGTCTCCCTATGTACAGGATTACACAGTAGTGAAAAAGACCTCTAGTGATGGCTGTCGGACCCCTCTTGGTGATGGATCGGGGAGAACCATAAACCCGATCACTGGGCCCCCACCTCACCCCCTGATACATGAGGACATCAATGTACAGAAGATTCTAGAACTCACCAACAAGATGATTGAGCTGCTGACTGGAGAGGTGATGCTGCAGGGAATGCTGGGACATTATACAGTAACAGCACTGGAGGCTTCTGGGTAATGACTGTATATTGTGTTGTCAGGTTCCTATAAGGTGTCAGGATGTCACTGTCTATTTTTCCATGGAGGAGTGGGAGTATTTAGAAGGACACAAGGATCTGTACAAGGAGGCCATGATGGAGACCCGCCAGCCGCTCCCATCACCAGGTAATAGACAGGACTAAATACACTTGGACTTTATTATCTGTATGTAAAGAATGACTTCAGTGTCTGTCTGTGTTTCTTGCAGTTCCACCCAGTAAGAGAATCCCACCAGAGAGATGTCCCCGTCCTCTTCTTCCACAGGACCATCAGGTAGATGTCCCTCTGATCTGAAGAAGGCTGTGAAGCTCTTGTCTTTAGTCTTTATAACACTTTGTATAAGAAAAATAAAATAATCCCGCCCCTAGAAGTTGTTTTGCTGCAAAACTCAGCATGCAGTTACATCTCAGACATATATACAAATGATCAGAGTTGTGTCATGATGATTAGATTATTAGTCTTGCCACTTGAGGCCCTAACAATGGTTCCACCGTTGCCTTATAAGAGGCTCTCAGAGGCTCCTTGTGTGTAGTAACTTCTTTCTCCACTTTTGTAGAGCTTGTTGACCACTAGACACCTCTATGATGGAATCAAAGAGATTTCACCCAGTTTACAGAGTTGTGGTGCATTATTGGAATGCCATAAGCTGGATGGTCATATAAACAAATTTCCCGCCACCTGGTCCATTCTGAAAAAAATGTTAGAACGTGCGGGTACCAAGGAATGTGTAAAGATGCAAACAGGTGACCGCTCTCAGGACGCCCTCAGCAGACCAGAAATAAGAGAGAATCTTCTGATCATTCACCAAACATAAGTAGCTTCTACTGTTTTGTTGACTGCAATCTAGAGACAGTTGGCCCGTGTCTATCAGAACCATTTCCAGGCACTCAGCTGAAGAACATTTGGTATCAAGGCACCCATTGGGTACATCTCCTTTGACCTCCACCGTAGTCTGCCCGGTCACCAGATTAATTGCCAATTAAAGGTGCATAGGACCATCTGGATTTCCAACTTCGACAGCCTATGAGTTTATACGATCTACAGATTCAGAGCAAATGCGCTGCGATATGCTGGTTGATACAACACAGAACCTGTATGCCTCGATGCCCACCTGCATCACATCTTGTGTCAAAGCTAGAGGCAGCCAAACGGGGTCTTAGAGCCTCCATTCCTTCCTGTATCACATTTTGTATTCAAGCTAGAGGCACTACAACAGGGTACTAGAAGCCTGCCTTTAAGGGTGAAGTTTTCTGCAATAAGTATTCCTTCGCTCTGATATTGTAATCACTTAATTATATCAACATTACAATCACACAGAGAAAGTCTCATTCTCATTGAGCCGCCGTCTAATATATATATCCGGCTTCTAGACCTGCAGATATGTTGCTCAGATAACTACTCCTGTCAGGTCATTTTAGGTCCTCCTGATGATTAATGATCTTTTCTTATCATGTAAAACCTTCCACACGACTTCTCCAACCGTCTGCTGACTTTTACTATATTTGTTTCACAGCTTTTATATCGGGATGAAGATCTGACCAATATTAATACTACAAAGAAAAATGTGAGGGGCAATCAGCGGTGTAAAGAGGAGATTCCTACAGGTAACCGCCCAGGTGAGTAGTAACCACTAAATACAGCAGAGAGGAGTCACAGATTCTCCTCGGTCAGTAGCTGCAGATATGTTATTCTGTGGTCTGTGGGATTATTGGGGATGACAGATCCTGCAGTCCGGGCCCCATCCTCTCAGCTGGTTCATCCTGTAAGCCTGTAAGTGAAAGTAGATATATTAGACTGCAGGCCCACAGTCATCAGGTCAGTATGACTACTGGTCTGTAGTAACTTGACCATTTTGGCTGACCATCGTGTTAAAAATTATATACAAACTAGATGAAATACCCGGCTTCACCCGAGTTAATTTCATACAGGTGTTTACATGTAGTTTGCACAAAAAATTTTATCAAGATGTGATTACTTCAAAGGAACCGAGAAATAAAATAGGTATTCACATAGAGGAGCGTTAAATTCTTCTCAGGCTGCATGTACTGATGTCCCTCTGCAGAATGTGCCAGCCCTTCCATTCTCCTCACTTAGGACCTAAAGAATGCTCGGGTAAAATTAACGCTTGTACGACAGCAGGAACTTACATTACATAAGGGTGCACTTACTTTTGCAATTGTAATTGAGTTGTGACCCTTTTACTTTAGTTGTTTGTATGACACCAGGAAGTTAGAAAATTAAATTAGTTATATTACATAGGGCTCTCAAAACTTTTGCACTTAGCAGTGAATAACCAATTTATGAACCCTTTACTTTTCCTATTTAGGACCTAAACTTTTGTGCCAAGTTTTATGTTTCTACGACACCGGGAAGTTAGAGAATTAGTGGCCAGTCAATGAGGGCTTTCACATATATATAACCGTTCATGATGGCTGATATAAGACTGTCTGCCAAAAGTCATCTGTCTGGTTGGATTTTGCAGGTAGCAGAATGGCTCGGTCTAGCACCCTTTCCAGACCATTTTGATACTGCACTCCCACAGTATATTATATAAATATATTAGTAATATGTCCTCACCAACATGGTGATTCTGCGGTTCAAAGGAGTTGTGGTCATCCCAAAGCTTTATGACATCTTCATGAAACCACCCTTGAGGAATCTGTAGATTCTATGGATCACCATGGAGAAACTCATTTTGATTGTCAGCAAATGAAAGTCCTGCCTCGTTCCTTCCTAGTGCAATCTGTTTTGTTGAGGCTGTTCCACATGTCATCAGTTTGTGTCCTTCTCCTAGTGGACAAGAGACATGCTCTTCAGTCCAGAGTTCATTCCTTGAGGCTGGATCCTTGTCATCTGCTTTGCTTTTGTATGAGGATCCTGGCCAATATAGTGGGCACAATGGAAGTGGTTCCCTTTGCCCAATTCCATGCCAGGTCCTATCAGAGGGTCATTCAATACAGTTAGGACTGGTCTCTCTTGTCTTTTGACTTCCACAATCACCTCCCTGCTCAGGTGTGGTGATCTCTGTTGTGGTGGCTCTACTCTCCTCTGGATTCTCCAGGGATGCTCCTTCCTCCCAGCCTGCTGACTCATCCTAACAACAGATACTAATCGTTTGAGCACGGGGTAGTGTTTCTTCATCTTATGGTTAGGGGTCACTGGACACCTCCATAAGTCGTCCGTCTATCAACATTCTGGAACAATCTTTCTGCTGCTGTTGACAAGTAGCCATTATGGGGCATCCATTTCACATCCAGACAGAAGATGGCATGGCTGTGACATGCATAAATCATCAGTCAGACCATAAAAGTGGCAGCGTGGGTCCTCTATTTTTTTCTAATGGAATTTTTGTGTAGCCAAAAGATAGTTCCCAATATAAACACAGACAACTGGCATCGCAGGTGCCGAATTCAATAATGTGGTACATTGCATAGATACCGGGACAGAGTAATCCTCACCCATGTATATACGTGCATTCCTTTTGGACACATAATGCTTGGCTAAAACGTTATATTTTATCTTTAACTCCCTTTAAGAGTTGCGTCAGGTGGTTGGGGGGAGGGGGTGGTATAGGGGTTCTTGTTCACTTTTTCTCTCCCCCCTTTTTATTTATTTTTTCTGTTATATCTAGTTTATTTGGAGTTTTTTTTCTGTGATTCTGTTGGTTAGCAATAGCTGATAAAGATTCAGTTCTACTTTTGTTTATGGGCATAATTTTGAGGACCAGAAGTGGAAGACTTGTAGTTTTCTCCACCATTCTTGGGGTGGTGGATTATGATGGTTGTTAAAGGTAGCCATCGACCTCAATTTACCGTGGATCAAGAAGTCGTATAAGGATGTCAGGTTGTTTGCTTTCCACCACGTAAGTTGGGTCTCTACTAACCCGGGTGGGAAGTCAGGATTGTGGAATAAGGGAGTCAATGGAGATAAAGTTAAATTCTCTCCATGTATCTGATAGGGTTAGCATTTGGAAAGTTTCCTTGAGTTTGCATCTCAGTCTTTTCTCTCTTGGGGGTGGTGTCTGAGACGTGGAGTCGATTTTGGGGTCGATAGTGACCTTAAAGTCACCACTCCATATTAATCTGGTGTATTCTAGATGGATAAGAGTATCGCAGATTGATAGGAAGAAATCGATTGGGTTATTGTTTGGCACGTACGTATTAACAATGCAGAGTTTATCATTATATAGTTCTCCTATGAGGATTAGGTATCTGCCTTGGTTATCTATTACAGATTCCTTTAGTTTAAATGGAAGGGAGTTGCGGATGAAAGTGGAGACACCTCTGCTTTTGGTACTTTGTCGCGCATGATAGTGGGTTAAATATCTGGGATTCTTGAATGTTTATTATATCTGGCTTGTGCCTTTCGTAGTCTAAAAAGGCCTTTTGGCGTTTACTTGGGGAGTTGAGACCTCGGACGTTGTGGCTTAGTACTCTACACATGGTTATTTAACGGAATAATCGAGCTGATGTGGGCGCATAGGATTTTAGGTGTGTTTTTTAGGGATGTGGTGTGATTTAGAATTCTAGTGAGATCTACTACAAAACGGTGAATGGTAGTGGTACCCTGTAACATCTTAACTATTAAAAACATTTGACTAATAACTTTTATAAATGACAAAAGCATCAGTAATATAACAAAAAAGCGATAGGGGTCCGTATCGGGGACCATCCTGAATCGCATATACCAGTTGGGCAACATGTTATCCGTGGTGGGAATAGTGACATTGTTGGGGAACAGGTTGCGACCTACAGGCCGCTTATTTTGCAGCTCAAAATTAACGTAAACCCTCTAATTCTATCGCTAACAAACTAATTAGACTATCTTTTGGTAGAAGGAAGACTCAGAGCATCCACTAGGAGTCAGTCTTTTCCATTAAGGCTGTACGGAGATTGTGTATCACTGCTCCATAGTGAAGCCGGAGGAATCAAAGCGTCTATATTCCTGGATCTTGTGTAGATCTGGTACTGGGTCTTCGACATCTGTTTTCCCAGAGTCTTTCTGGGCGTTGAGAAGTTTCAGGTTGTAGTCTTGATGTTGTGGGATCTTCCAGTGGGATATTTGCTGCTTGTAGTATTTCTTGTACTTCCTCCAGTGTGCGAATGGTATGTACTTGATCTTCAATCTTTAAGGATAGCATAAATGCGAAGCCCCATCTCTAGGGCAATTGGGCTTTTTGTAATGCCAGAGTAACGGGGCATAGTCGTCGTCTGCGCTCAAGGGTAGATGGCGCTAGGTCCGCAAGCAGTTGCACTCCGTGTTCAGTTCCTGGGATTGGGAACAAATTTCTGGCTGCTGCCAGGATCATGTCTTGTGCTTCTGGATAGTGAAATTTTAGGATGATGTCCCGTGATTGATTCGGGTTGCGGGGTTTGTTAAGGGCTTTACGGATACGGTCCATTCTAAAGAGATTTGGGTCTGCTTGCGGAAGTATGGCTTGGAAAATATTTAATGCAGTTTCTTTCAGTGATGTAAAGTGCTCAGGTAATCCCCTTATGCGAACATTTGCCCTTCTGGATCTGTTCTCTTGGTCTTCTAGTTTTAGTTCTAGTTGTTCAATTTTTTTCCTGGTTCTCTCTGATGAGGTTTCTATCTAGGTCGATCGCTTCTATGATTTTGTCTGTTTTGTTCTCAATCTCGTCAACTCTGACCTAATTCTTGAGTTTGTTTTGAGAATTCAGAGATAGTCCCCAGCAACTCTTTTTTGAATAGTTGTTGTATGTTCTCGTGTAAATCTTTGATCTCTTGGCTTGAGAATCGCGGATTATCTTGGGGTGGGTTTGGTGGGGCCTGATTGTTATTTTGTGATGTAGATGCATGGTCTTGATCCTGGGTCTCCATCTCCACGGTTTGTGAGGGGTGGAAGATTTTTGGTATTGGTTTGGGTAGCGCACGTTGTGGGGTTGTTTTGTTATATTTCCCGTATTTTGGCATGTTAAAGGCCTCTTGTACTGGAAAGGATTTGGTATTTCGCATATTGGTAACTTGCAGCTTGGTGATGTCACATTCCACCTAATGGTCGGGGGTCAATATAGTGTCATAGACCCTCCGAAAACGTGCCTACTGGTTAAAGGATAACTTGCCTACACTGGCGTATATTGGTGGTATAGTCTTTCATTAATTGCAGAAAGAGTGTCCCCTGTGAATCGCGGGAGGTGTGTGGCTTTAAGGTTTATCTGGGTACACTGTGGGTTAGCACCCTGCTGTAGTTGATGGAGGAGAGGAGTAAAGGAGTCTCTCCTGAAAAATTAGGGTATTAAGTCCCTTAAATAGCGCGGTTTGGGGGAGTCTTTTTCCCATTGCCAGCCACAGGTGGTGCTGCCGGTCCGGGGCTCGAGAACAGCGAAGATTACCTGAGGTGTGTGGGGAGTCCTCCACCCGCTCCTGCAGCCCCCGCGTGGGGCCCGCTTCTTCTGCTCCTCTCCGTCTGCCCTCTCTTACCGGCAACCTCCTGAACGCCTCCGGTGTCTCCTAGAAGGGGTCTGCTGCCGTTATTCGCGGCCGACCTCCACTTCTAGTCGGCTGCGTCTCACAAATTTAGCCCGGGAATGTGCCTGATCTTGGAGGCCGCGAAATCACGGTGCCGGCTAGAGACCCGCGGAGGGTCTCATTTTGAAGCTTCGGGTTCGGTAGAGCCCACGTTGCTGTTTTTGGCCCCGTGGGAGCCCTCAAAATGGGTCAGAGTCCACTTTTTCTTTCGCACGGCCAGGAGCACTGGATGTTGCGTCTGCTCCCGCCGCCGGCTAGCTACGACCTTCTCCACATTCTTTTTATACCACTTCCCAGGAAGCCCATCCACGCCTGGTGATTTCCTATTGGGGAGCGACTTAATTGCTCAGGTGCCAATCTTCTATGCTCAGGGCTCCATCCAGATAGGCTGCACTATCTAAACCCTTAGGACAGCAGCATTCTTAAAGGGCCAGAGCAGGCTCTGCTAAACCACCCCTGGACCAAACACCTGTCGGCCCTAGCTACATTATGCATCCCTCCTACATAGGATGCCTAAGTAATTTTGTTCCTCCACATGTGGAAGCCTGTTGCAAATTATTAGTGTGATTTTATGATTTCCTGACTCTTCCATTCCTGATCTTGGATATGTTTATTGGACTACGCTAACCGCTGCCTGCCCTAACCAAGACTGTTCAGCATATTGAACCTCTTCTGCAAGTCTTGACGTCTTGTCTGGTCTCCATAGTGAAGTTCAGTACATATTGCCTGCCCTGATCTCTGCTTATCTACTAGTTATATCTGTGTTCACACCCCAAGATCTTCTATAGCATCAGATGCCACACAACTAACACTACTTCTGTAGGTAATGGCTTGGGGACCTCACAGTGAAGACCCAGTTGAACAGGTAAAGTGTGAAAACTGGTGTTCTCCCAGGTGCTGCCTCTAGATCTAGCCCAAAGCCAAACCATTGTTTGTCAAAACAGGTCCTCATTTGTTACCTGACACGGTCATTCAGACAAGGTTTTCTCAAGGCAAGGAAACAGTCTTTATCCTTGATTTACCACCCTTATCTTCAGGGGTGTGAGGAGAGAGAGACCGTGTTCCCCCATAGGGTTTTCTCTTTTTCTGATCTTGTCTTTCTTCCAGTCTGGCTTGAATGCAAAATTAGACCTCATTTCTATTAAATAGGTTTTCCACCTTTTCCCTTTTTTTTTTATAATAGCCTTTAGTCTCTGAGTCCTATGTCAAAACATTTCTCCAAGACGATGCACATACAGTTTCTCTGTAAACACTTCTTACAATCCTTTGGGACCTCACTTTCCTAATGGATGCATTCCATAATCTTGTGTCCCCTGATGAAACCATTGAGAAAAAAGGCTTTTTGTTTTACTGTAAAATCCTTTCTTGTAGTCTTTATTGAGGGACCACGCATCCTACCATTTTTCTTCTCATGCTATTATGCCCTTCCCATTTGTTGCATATTCTTGGGTTTATTCTATACTTTTGTCTTCTGACATTGGTTTCTTTGAAGCATGCGCTTCTACTGCTGGCATACAGAATATTTAACTAAGTGCCTGTAGTCTGGGTATGACCTGCATAGGAACAGCCAACATTTTCTTATTCTTAGTGTTATGCCTGCATCCATGGTCCTGTGTCCACAATGAATGCTACAAGAAAGGGATTTTACCGTAAGGCAAAAATCATCCTTTTATGTACTTTGAGCTTGGTGATCTACCAGGGACAGAAATCTGAGATTTATGGAGGATGGTGCTGTAAAGTCTTTTGAATGCTCTTTTTTTAGATACCCAGAGGCCCCATATGATTGATGATGGACACAATTAGTTACTTAGGACAGATTATCACCTAACATTTTTAGAGCTGTTGTTTATGCAGATGTTTTTGAGCAATTCCAGAAACACAGATTGTAATAAGTTATTCAGTTTTCCTTTTCATCCTATTTTGTATTAACTTCAAATAAATAAAATTACTTCTCACTTTTATCCTGAATGATAAAGGGCATGTAGGTGTCAGTGAGTGTGTGAGATGGACACCACCTAATAGCATTGACTCAAACTAATTATTATGATTCTCCACTGAGCATTTAGTAGAATAGTGGTGAAAGGTTCACTGATTCATGGACCTATGAAGATAGAAGCTTAACCACAGAAGGGGAAAACTGCAGAACAATTTATGGCCAAACATCATGATTTACTGCTCCTCACTGTGAGGTCTACTGTTAAATTACGATGTTTTTCCACCACTGTCTTAGTTAATAAATACTATCTGACTTGTAGTTTACAATGAAATGTTTATATAGAAAAATGTTAAAAATATCTTTACAATTTTAAGGTTATTTCAATTAAAAAATGGTAAAATCTGCTTAATTCTTGGCAGATGACTGCATCGAGAGGTCAGAGGGACATCTGATATTTGTAGATTGTAAAGCAGAGGATTGTGGTATCACACAAGATACATATGAAGAACCTGCAATTATCCCAGATATCCCCTTAGCCCTTCACAGCAAACAGCCATCATCTGGTCCATCACAGACTGATATTCAGAAGAAAAATCCTAAACGAGGAGAACATGAAAGAGCTCACATGGGGAGGAAGACATTTCTATGTTCAGAATGTGGAAAATGTTATGGAGAAAAACCCTCACTTCTCAGACATCAGAAAATTCACACAGGAGAAAAGCCATTTTCATGTTCAGAATGTGGAAAATGTTTTAGAGACAAACCAGAATATGTCAAACATCAGAGAAGTCACACACGAGAGAAGCTATTTTCATGTTCAGAATGTGAGAAATGTTTCAAAATTAAATCGAATCTTCTCAGACACCAGAGAAGTCACACAGGAGACAAGCCATTTTCATGTTCAGAATGTGGGAAATGTTTTAAAGATAAACCAGCACTTGTCAGACATCAGAGAAGTCACACAGGAGAGAAACCATTTTCATGTTCAGAATGTGGGAAATGTTATGGAGATAAACCCACACTTCTCAGACATCAGAAAATTCACACAGGAGAGAAGCCATTTTCATGTTCAGAATGTGGGAAATGTTTTAGATTGAGGCCAGAACTTGTCAGACATCTGAAAATTCATTCAGGAGAGAAGCCATTTTCATGTTCAGAATGTGGGAAATGTTTTAGAGATAATTCAAAACTTGTCATACATCAAAGAATTCACTCAGGGGAGAAGCCATTTTCATGTTCAGAATGTGGAAAATGTTTTAGAGAGAAACCAGAACTTGTCAGACATCAGAAAATTCACACAGGAGAGAAGTCATTTTCCTGTTCAGAATGTGGGAAATGTTTTAGACTGAAATCACAACTTGTCCTACATCAGAGAACTCACACAGGGGAGAAGCCATTTTCCTGTTCAGAATGTGGGAAATGTTTTAGAGAGAAAAAAAAACTTGTCAGACATCAGAGAGATCACACAGGAGTGAAGCCATTTCCATGTTCAGAATGTGGAAAATGTTTTAGAGAGAAACCAGAACTTGTCAGACATCAGAAAATTCACACAGGAGAGAAGCCATTTTCATGTTCAGAATGTGAGAAATGTTTTGATATTGAATCAAAACTTGTCATACATCAGAAAGTTCACACAGGAGAGAAGCCATTTTCATGTTCAGAATGTGGGAAATGTTTTAGACTGAAACGACAACTTGTCATACATCAGAAAGTTCACACAGGAGAGAAGCCATTTTCATGTACAGAATGTTAGAAATGTTTTGAATATAAATGGAAACTTGTCATACATCAAAGAATTCACACAGGAGAGAAGCCATTTTCATGTTCAGAATGTGGGAAATGTTTTAGGCTGAAATCACAACTTGTCAGACATCAAATAACTCACGCAGGGAAGTAGCCATTTTATTTTAAACTCATTTCAATGTAGAAGTCAATGAAAAAAAGTTATATTAGACTTACCGGTAATCCTTTTTTCGGGAAGTCTCAACACCAGCTGAGATGATCTGTCCCTGATATGCAGCATTCAGAGAGGTTTAATGCTGCCCACCTTTCTCAGTAATTTCAATGAACCACTAGGCAGTAGAGCCTAAGTTGAAACAAAATAACTGTCTTTAATTAGCAATGAAAAGGTGAAAAAAAGAAATATGGGAGGGAATATATGGGTGCTGTCGTGGAGACTTTCTAAAAAAAAGTCTAATCTAACTTTCCCTATCATCTCCATGACAGCACCAGCTGAGACATACCATAGAAACAAAATTAGGGCGGGACTACCGCAGACAGGACTTTGCGTTTAAAGGCTAAGTCCTCATGTGCCTGAACATTCAACTTATAATGTGTAATAAAGGTATGTCGCCTTTTCCCCACCGCAACCCTGCATATTCAGTCTATGGATGCAGAGGCCTGCTCTGCGCAAGTAACGGACATTGCCTTAGTGGAGTGGGCCTTGAGCACCTCTGCCGCTGGTTTGTAAAGAGCTTTGTAAGCCTCCGTTATGGCTGAACGGATCCACCTTGATATAGAGCTTTTTGCCGCTTTCTTACCTTTGTTACCACCCTGGAACTTAAGAAAGAAATTCTTATCCTCCACTGTTTTGTGGCATTGATATACTGTAAAACCGACCTTCTGACATCGAAGCAATAGAAGGATTGCTCATTATCATTCCTTGGATTATCACAGAATGAAGGGACTACTATATCCTGGGATCTGTAAAACTGACATATCACCTCTGGTAAGAGGGGTCTAATTTGAACATGATCTTATTTCCCGTGACTCTGCAGAAAGCTTGTTAGACTGACAAAGACTGGACTTCACTAACTCTACGGCCTGTAGTGATGGCTACTAGAATGATGGCTTTAAAAGTTAAAAACTAGAGATGAGCGAGCATGTTCGTCAGAGCTTGAAGCTCGTTCGAGCATTAGCCTACTCGAAATACTCGTTACTCGACATGAGTACCATCGGGTGCTCGGTAAAAATTTCCCCACATGTGGGGAAAACAATGGTCTGCCGGCACCCCTGCATTCTTTTTCAGGGATGGGCTTTGCATATAAGCCCTTCCCTGAAAAAGAAAGATTCTAGTGTTAAAAAAAAAAGTGAAAAAAAACTTACCTCTCCGCTGCTGCCATGTCCCGCGGGGATGCAGAACACATTTGCCACGTTCGTCAGATGTTTTCTGCATCCCCGCCAGGAAAAAGAATTCCCTGCTGCACCTGCCACATTTGTGACAGATGCAGTACAGGTATTCTTAACCCCTGGGGGGAATAAAGGATTCCCTACCACAGCTGTCACATATGACAGTTGCGGTGGTGGATCCTGCTGCCGGCACCCCTGAAATGTTTTAAATATAAGCCCTGTCTCTGAAAAACAAAGA